>NC_061108.1:36574672-36737172 GCF_015104395.2 Macrobrachium nipponense
AGCACAGTTGCACAGCTGTTGCAAATGTAGTGGAGAGTATGAGGGAAAACAATAAGAAATATGCACGGTCATGAATTTCAAAGACGTACTCAATACCAAATTGCCATGACTGATATACGTGATCTCTGCAAAGAGATCTGCACACAGCTTACTACACAAAGAAACGTTGAGCTAATGCTGTATGCTATGTCTGAACATTATGATGATTAAACTAACAGCTAATGTCAAACACATATGTCACAAAATAAAGGCTCTTTTCAATTACTACAGTACTATATCATATAGTTTTATCACAACTTCTAACTATGAATAAAACTGTTGACTGTAATGTAAATTTTACCACATCCAGAAGTTGCTATATACTATAACTTTTTAAGCTCTTCAGCAGATGTTTAAGTGTTCTCTGATCTGGGAAAGTGCTAAACTAGATCAATAATTTTACCTAGGATCAATCATCACAGTCTGATGGCAAATCCATTTAAACCCCAAATCTCTAGTGTGTGTGCGAGTATGACGTCATTTTGTTCAGTTTGTAATCTGGAATATACAGCAGCCTTTGTCCTTATTATTATTATTATTTTATTATTATTTTATTATTATTATTATTTTTATTATTATTATTATTTATTTTTTTTTTTTTGCTCTATAACAGTCCTCCAATTCGACTGGTTGGTATTTATAGTGTGGGGTTCCGGGTTGCATCTGCCTCCTTAGGAGTCCATCACTTTTCTTACTATGTGCGCCGTTTCTAGGATCACACTCTTCTGCATGAGTCCTGGAGCTACTTCAGTGTCTAGTTTTTCTAGATTCCTTTTCAGAGATCTTGGGATTGTGCCTAGTGCTTCTATGATTATGGGTACGATTTCCACTGGCATATCCCATATCCTTCTTATTTCTATTTTCAGATCTTGATACTTATCATTTTTTCCCTCTCTTTCTCTTCAACTCTGGTGTCCCATGGTATTGCGACATCAATGAGTGATACTTTCTTCTTGACTTTGTTTGGTCTATTTGCACGTATCACCCTATCCGTTCTGATACCATAGTCCCAGAGGATCTTTGCCTGATTGTTTTCTATCACTCCCTCAGGTTGGTGCTCGTACCACTTATTACTGCAAGGTAGCTGATGTTTCTTGCACAGGCTCCAGTGGAGGGCTTTTGCCACTGAATCCCGCCTCTTTTTGTACTGGTTCTGTGCAAGTGCCGGGCATTCGCTTGCTATGTGGTTTATGGTTTCATTTTTCGTATTGCACTTCCTACATATGGGAGAGATGTTATTTCCGTCTATCGTTCTTTGAACATATCTGGTTCTTAGGGCCTGGTCTTGTGCCGCTGTTATCATTCCTTCAGTTTCCTTCTTTAGCTCTCCCCTCTGTAGCCATTGCCATGTGTCATCGCTGGCTAGTTCTTTAGTCTGTCTCATGTATTGTCTGTGCATTGGTTTGTTGTGCCAGTCCTCTGTTCTGTCTGTCATTCTCCTGTCTGTATATTTCTGGGTCTTCATTTACTTTTATTAGTCCTTCTTCCCATGCACTCTTTAGCCACTCGTCTTCACTGGTATTATTATTATTATTATTATTATTATTATTATTATTATTATTATTATTATTATTATTATTATTATTATTATTATTATTATTATTATTATTATTATTATTATTATTATTATTATTATTATTATTATTATTATTCCCTGGGACGTTTTTGAATAAGACATTTTCTCCATGACTGGAGACCAGTGTCAACATTGGTGTCAACATATCACTCTACATTTTACTATGGAACACCAATATTAAAGTTAACCTACATCATGTAGCGAGGAAAGCTGTGTCAAATGAAACAAATGACTTACAATAATACAGAAATTGACAGACACAGTGAACGAACATGTGTGATTTTGATGCCAAGTTAAATGCGGAGAATTATAATATATATATATATATATATATATATATATATATATATATATAGATATATTATATAATATATATCAACAGGAAGAAGGGAGGCGGCTAGGTGACCCAAAACTTAAAAGAGCGTGATTCTAACTGTAAATTAAGGGCTGATGCTTTAAAGTGGAAAGAACGGTAAAAGTTGAAACCTTTCAGGTATGATTCTATTCACATCATCCACGTTTAAAGACTATAGAAGAAAATGACATACAAATAACCAAAAGTACAACGTGGGCGTAGATGTCTTCCTTAAAAACCGAAATGCGGATGGGCACTTGCTGTATTCTTTATGTCATTAACAGTTCACCATTAAAAAAATGATGCACGACTAATAATTAACACAGGCACATGAATGTGCACCCAATGTTAAGCAGCCACATGAGACCAATGCTGTTCACAACCATCAATAAGTATTAAACGTATATGGAGCATTCATGGGTGAACTTAGAAAACATTTCTCATCACACGGGTCAAATGATTTGGCAGCGAGCACCTCCATGGTAGTACATCAGTTTCCTGTCTCTAGCTTGCTAATGAAATGCAGCAGGGGGCCCTGTGGTTAGCATCTAACTGTACCGTCATAACAATATTGCACAATATCCCTACACGTTTTCTGACTTGTACCCAAAAATATTTTTGGCCATTACTTTTCTCTCATGATAAATACATGTGTGCATATATAATACTAAAGCATTATGTCATTTAGAGAATTTTGCAACAGCATCCTTTGCCCTTTCATACTTTCACGTTATTTTCCGACATGGAAGGCACTATAACCACCATACAAAGCCCCTACCTCTTAGAATGGGATTAGTATATTGGCAGTTGCAACAATTATAATTCTATATATATATATAAATATATATATATATATATATATATATATATATATATATATATATATATATATATTATATATAACAGCTTTTCAGATGGCTCATACATTCTGAATCGTTTCTGCTTATTTTTGTAATAAGGGGTCTATGGATCTTTAAATATATTAGAATAAATATTTTCTTAAGTTTGAAATTAAAGTTAATAGAATGAGTTAAAGAAATTAACAAAATAGAAAAGTCCTTTTTTTCTTAGTAATGATGTGTTTCTTTTACAACCTATACCCATTATACATTCTGTGATATAACAGTAAATAAAGAGGAAACAAAATAATATCTATTAAAATCCAATTATTTTCTTCGCTTTACTGGGCACAAAACTCTATCTCTGACCATTTCTATAAACTTGATTTCGTCTGATCACTTGATTAGTGGGTTTCAAAATAAAAAGGATGTACGTACACCCATATAGTTTAAAACGGAAATGTATTTGGCTATGGTTTACTGTAAATTATTAATCTAAAGTTCAAGAAGGCAGGGAAAATTACCACACTCTCAACTGCTTAAACTAAATACTATTGGGATATTATATGGTGATCTTTATAAAACTAATTATCTCCCTGAAAGAAACAGTAGCATATAGTTCGTAACAGCTACTTAGGTAACATGCTATACCTAGCATAATTAATGTAGCCAGTCCCTTCTAAATTAATTATGAGAATAAAAGAAAACTGAAAGAAGAAGAGTGAATACCGAGTTCTTTGCCATATAATTGCCAACAAAAGAATCTGAGCCCTCGAGATGATTAAGGAAGAAAATGGGCGCCAGGGGCATGCTTGAAGCACTCGGAAGTTCAGAGCACAGAAAGTAAAGAGTATAGACGTATTGCAATTAGAGTGATGTTATGTGATTAGCCAAATTTGAATACAGTCAGTACCAACTAACTGTCATGGCAGCGCACGATACATTAAGCTAAAAGATTCAGTCATAGTTGTCCTTTTCGTTCTCAGCTGATGCCAAAATCCGTACATTGCCTATATGTAGTAATTAGCATAAAAAAAGTTATTCACTGGACAGTCACTACTATCAATTTTATGAAATAACAAAAACCGTTGCTTTTCTTATAAAAGTTGAACATGCTGGTAAGCATGATGACTACTGAGGTCTCCTAATTCAAAAAAGGGTTATGGGAAATACTGTCTCATAATCTACAGAATTTATAAAAATCATTTGCATACAATCTATCCAAGTTGAATCTGAATCACATGGAATACGTAGGTTAAGTGACAAAAGTGGCTTTTAGAAGAAATCACAAATCACATACTTTACTGGTACATGAAAGTTTAATTTGAACGATTCTGTGAGTAATGCATTTTCGTTAACTAATTTGGAATTGCGAAATTAAGAAACAAATCTTTAAATATGTCATATTATCATACAACACATAAGGACAAAGGCCATATGTTTTGCTGAATGTCATGAAACCTGAAAAAATTAAATTTCTATTTGAAACCACCCAAATGGTGATAGAAGGAGATAACATGGACCCTACAAATTCTAAGATTTTAGTAACCTAAGTGTAGATACCCAAGATAGCTAGACAGCGTGTTAATAACAAAACTGAGTTAAATTTCATGATCGTAATCTGATGTCTTGAAACATAGGCAAGAGTACTCGTGAAAAACATAGGAGACGAAGTTAAGACTAATTTCTTAGAAATGAAAAAAAATTTGAAAAATATGTTTGCATACTAAACATGCTCTATAAAACATCCATCGTGACATTAAAATTGATAATTTTCCTCCTAAGTGGACTTGAAAATTAGTATATATAAGTCATAAAATTGGACAAAATCAAATTTATGATATAAAATTTCCTCTAGCTCTTACGTAATGCCTCTACTCTCGAAAAAGGCCATATAGCGCCAAGTACAAACTAAAAAGGAATTGATACAAGATGCGTAATTATAGCAATATAGCATTCTCAAGTCTGTTCATCCCTAATAATATTATTTTTCCCTATCCTCACTAAAAGTGAACATTGTAATAAACTGATATGAACGTAAAGGTTCTCTTATTATAATAAAAATAATGCACAAATATAGAGTTAACAGACAGCGAAAAAGTACCTTTGAAATGACATTAAAAATCACATTTACGAGAATCTTTAAAATTGAATTGAGCTTTATGAAAATAACTTAGTCTTTAGTTTTCTATTTACTTTGATTTTCCTAGTCCTCATCTGAAAATAACAAGTGGTCAGAGAAGAAAATAGTAAAAATATTAAACTTTCATGATACCAAGGTGGACTTCTTTACTTCTTCTAGATGAATTATTTCCATATAACATTCAAATCAGGTCCTTTCTTGTGCCATACACAATACTTACCTCAAAAAAACAATAAAAAATATTAATCAATCTAATTGTCCCTAGGCTACAAAAGCAAGCATTAGACAAGGAGGCCAGGTTCTACCAGGTGGGAATGATTAAATATAGGCAATCATTAAAAAAATAAAAAAAAGTTTAAGACATTCTATGCAAGTGAAGGAAGTGGCGGAGGCTTGAAAAGGTGAGGAGGTCATAGGCAAGGTTATAGGAAAGATGGTGAAGGTGCTTCAAAGGGCTGGTTTTGAGGCCACCTAGGATGGGGCTAAGTGAGGGAACACGTGGCATAATATCACTGATTCGGACATGGTGTGGTCGTCTACCTGTGAGCCTACACTGCACAATATCAGCAGCTCCAACATGCAAAGTGAGAGTGAGACTACATGTGCGGGTACCGTGCGCTCACAGAAGGTGCTGCTGCTGCTGCTGCTGCTGATGCTGCTGTATGTGGGCTAGTGCTGCTGAGGGTGGCAAGGTGTAGTCCTAGAGTCTCTAACGTCACCTTCTAGCCTATTCTGTCATACATACTCCATTCTAAGCATGCTCCATTCACTTCTGACACTTGTAAGGAATAGTTATCTGAGTAGTATTCTTTACAAACATTCCTTTCATACTTATGTTTTTTTACTATTTTTAACAAATTTTGAACCATTTTCTGTAATGGCATAATTCTTTTTGCATTTCAAGTCTTTGATGAAAGTCAGTATAGTATTTCACTTTGTCAAGCTACTGTATATATATCATATTATACCTGATATAGTATCAACATTTCCTAAATTTTTAAACTAATTTCCTTCAATAAAAATAAAATAGGAAATGGGATATGTAGGTGTTGCAAATGAACACATGCTCCTAACAGTGGGGAATTTTTCCTTTTCTTTTTCAGACTTCATACAATCATACTGATTTACCAAGATCTATAGATATGCTTACATATAAAACAAAATATTACTCCTAAATCAAATAGTGAGAACTCTCACTGCCTACTGTAATATCAGGTGAGAAAACCATCTGTTTGTGTTGAGTAGAGTACAGACAATTGATTTTGTCATGAATAGTCATGACCACCCAACAGCGAGCCCTAATGTGCCCAACGCTAACCTAGACACGCATGCTGCCACCCACGCAGCCTACAGTGCACAACTTAACAAAAGAACCAAAAAAAGAAAAAGTCTTGCTTTTACTGCAAGGTGTTGTACAAAGTATATTCAAACAAAATGTAAATTACTACAGCACAGTGACAAATGTTGTTAGTACAATCATGGTGACTACTATGATAGCCAAAATAAAGAAAGGGAAAACTAAAGTGGTAAAGGGCTAGTAAGTTTCTCCTTGTTGTTGGTTTCCCGCAAATTTTGGTGCTGAGTTTATTTGGCCATGGTGATCACACAAAATACATTTCTTCCTACAGCATTAGTGATCACATTAAGGTAACATATCCAGCACAGTTACACACCAATGCAGAAAGTGGCATTCATCTCACAAAATACTGTATCTAGACCTTAGGGCAGTCATTAAAATGTTGAGTGACATAAAAAGACTCACTCACACAAAAAAATCGTGCAAAGAAAAATCATGTAGCCCTTGAAAAAAACTGGGATTTTGCACACAAAGAATGGTCTGGCTTATACAGTATTTTGTAGCAATGGCAGCAATAGCTTTTGAGGAACGGAGATCACAGTGACAAAAGTTTGGACAGAAGAAAATAGCCAATTTTGCCGCTGGTTCATTTTCGAGTGCCAGTAAAAAGTAACTTAGATTGGTTACCTGAACAAGAGCATTATGCCCTCTGTAAATTTTCTAAAGTTGTTGTGGCGTGTTATAGCAGAGGTAGGATCCAAATCTATATTACCAAAGACCTGGGTGACGAAGGGAAACAAAAGACGAGAAACTTAGGATTACTCAAAATTCCAACTCGATATCTAATCTAGGGGCTTCTGGGGCACACCGAAGACTTTGAGGATATCAACATGAGGTATTAAAGGTTATGAGATGAGATGATAAAAGAAAGGTTATAAGGTCATGAAAAGGCAAAGAAAGGTCAAGTTTAGGGTGGGGCAAAGGGTTGTCCTCTCACCAGGGCTCTCAGGGGGGACAAGTGACCAGTCGCTAGGGTCATATCAGGGTCAAAATTCAGGGACATGGGACAAAAAACTCTGCACAGGTCAATGTACTTCATGGGATAAAGACGATCCCTTGACCAAAAAGTGGGCAAGCACCACAGACACTATCTAGTCTAGGTTAGCTAGTCTATGCTAGTTATATCACATATCTATTGTTACGTTACCTTCTACATGAAAACTATGACTACACGGCATCACTATCTAGAATACTAGACAGGTCACCATACAGCTAAACATTACATGTCTGTTCAGGGATAAAACTAGACTTTAACTGTTCCGGGATGCTGGATCCTCACTTTGAGGTTACCACGAGCTTAGAAGGGGCTGCGAATTTGGCCTTTGTATCATTCTCGGAAGGTTAAAAATCTTGGCGCTGAACAGACATCAGTCTCAGTGTTCAGGCCTAGAAATGGGAATATCATAAATACTGGATCGGTCTCGGGTAGCAATTGGCCGAGCCTGGATGGTGGGGGTTGCAAACTCACCGAAATAAGAGCAAGAGACCGGCGAAGAAAGACTGAAAGTTGTTATGTCGATTTAGGTCAGTGTCGGGATCAAATTTCATGTTGCCAAAAACCTGGGTGTGAAGTATGGGAGAAAAAAAGATGGGAGAGTGCTGTAAAGTCGGGTAGGTGGACATGTCAGCGTGCGAGACCGGTCTTTAGAGCGGAACTCACACCACCAAATGGCGGGTAGGGAGCCACGTTTTCTGCTCTTCTTCCGTGGCCCCGAACCGCAGCCAAAATTCGCTCAAATTCCCATGGTAAGAGGCCAGAACAGAACTTGGAGAGTCAATACACACTATTGTCAGAGATAAGTATATGATTGACTTTTGATAATCCCATTATCATACAATACTTGCAAATTACGAAAAAATAAATAAAAAGAAACTTAATTTTTGTAGAGATTGAGGCCTCTTAACCTGGGTTTAAGTTATCTTTACAGAATAAAAGTGACACATAACACATTGGGATAACAATCTGGGCTTGTTTCAAAACTAATGGATGGAAATTCACATGATGTAGACAGAGTAACTGCTGGAGTCTTTGGGGGGGAGGGGGACGGGGGAAGCTTTTAACAAATGAATAGACAGTATTACCCAGATGGGGGGTTGGGTATGGAACCCTACAAAGTTACAGACGCAAGAAACAGAACAGTAAGCCCCTGGTGAGTAGACCAGTCAGTATCAATTTAGGAAATTACATTTACTTATCATTTCATGGAATCTGATGTATTTATAATTTCCAAATAAAAAAATGTTAATGTAAAAGGAAAGAAATTAATAAGTATATGAACCAGATATTGCAACATGAATATAAAACAGTATTTGAAATATTGATGTATCTCATGTAGTCATTTATTTCATAAATATATTGGCCCTTATTTCAGCGCACCAGTTTCATTGGATTTACAGCCTCCATAAACCTTACCTGCATGCCAATAATAGCAAAAATGAAGAACAACATTGCAATAAGAAGACAAACATATGGCAGTGCCTGTAAAATGGAAACAAATGGTTACATCTCATAACATCAGGAACGAAAAACAATTTATACTAAAACATACTTTTTTTTAACTTGAAAGGTTGATTAGGTTTTCAGATAGTTTAGAAAACTACGAACTATCACACTATGAGTTGATAGCAATACAGTTAGCCTCTCTAGATTGTTATTAATAATTATATTCTTAATCAATAAATTATCCTCAAAACAACCATATTCGATTAGAGTTTCAATAACAGGTAATAATTCAAAACCTTAAAATATTAAATTTTCTCTTTGTATGTTGAGCACTTTAATAACAGTATTGTAGTCCTTTGGATAGTCTATTTCTAAGGATTTTTATCCAAATATATTTGTAAACCATATGGGTATAGTATATATATGTAGTAATCACATCTGATGTTTATATTCTCAGTATCGAATAAGGTACTGTCTCAAATAACAATGTATAGTAACATTGGTATACTGAATTAGGGAGTAATTTGTCCACATTCTTATGAGATAGGGTGCTAAAAAAAGAAGATAATTATATATGTACAAGCAAGATCACTATCATTTGACATACATCCTATATGATAAAAAGATCTATCGACCGTGGAGGAATGACTGATATAAATGAAATCACTTGCCATCTTTGCTTGCAACAGAACCATTTCTTACAGGTTTCGTTTTTTTCATTTTGCCTTCATCTTAGTTTGAAGCTGCATCTCTTCGCCACTACAGGGTAGTTATTGGGCACTAATGGACGTTTGTAGCTTCATGGTTAGTTTACCCATTGGATGTATATTTCCCTTAAGTCCAAAATTCCTAAGCATCATGCTTCAAAGTTCAAGGGAAAGCCTTGGAACTTTCTCCGTCCCTAGGGTTTTTTTTCATGCTAGTCAGTTATGTTTTCATTCTTAAGCTGAATTGGTTTTCTCAAATATTGAGTCAAGTATTCCTGCAGTCCTAAGATGCCACAAATTGGCAAATATTAATCAAACGAAATTTTTTAAAAGGAAATGAAAGTAGTGGCATAAATTCTTCAAGAGCAACTCAAGTATGATCAGTGACTCTTATGTAATAGTTGTTTTCAGCTCTATGATACGGAGTACACCATTATCCGTTCGTAACCTTACATTGTTCCTACAGAAAACTGTTGACAGGAATGTTGAAAAGAATGGGTTTCTGACCATTTTTAATAGAATTTCGCACTGTGAAAAATCAAGAGTTCAAAGGTGTATCAGTCATCATTGTGCCACAGATTACTTACGAGTAACAAACAGGAGGGAAGAAATAGAGGGGATTATACAGAATTAACACAAAGTCTACAGAGAAAAACGTAGCCTTACCTTAAATGACTGCACAAATGTCCATAACAAAATACGAATTGTATCACCCTGACGCAGAAGTTTTATAAGTCTTGCTGCTCTGAATAACCTTAAGAATCCTACATTGATGAAGTTTTCCTGTAACGGGGACATCAAAAGAGTTACATACCAATAAGCTAAAATCTTAAGTTCCAATAATTTCTTGTTCACCATATAAAGAAAGATATGCAGTGCAAACTCTCAACCTTGAATTTTTAATTTTATTTGAAATAAAATGACTAAAAATATGAATAGCAATCAAATACGGCCCAAGTGTTTAAACCCTTGGGAATTCCGTTCTTTTCTATTCCACAAATCTGTTATTCCTGTTACTATGGTATACTTTAATGTCATATGGAATATGGTTCCGGGTGTTATTCCTTTTTGTTTAGTTTGAAAATTAATAACAATACTTGAAAGAATTTTAGCAAAAATAAAAATCGGATTCTCTTAATGGTAGATTTTGAAATATAATGCAAAAACGTTAAACCATACAGAAATACACGAGCATATACCTGTGCGCACTGGAAAGTACAAAAATGTCTAGATAATTATGCAGCCGAATACAATGGGTAAATGATATATACATTTTTGAGATTAACTATTGGAAGCAACCGGCCTTCGTCACTAGCAATAAACCGACAATTACTTGAAAGATAAGCCATAATTGTGGCTTAAAAATTCATAATCCTTGTTCAGATCACTAATTGTGGTAAAGAGCTTGCTCATTTACATGTTTATTTAAGCCTTTGGTGCGCAAACTGGTTTCTCATGTTGATTACATACGTGTAATTCGGATGCTCGAATTGTAAAGACTAGACAATGATTTTGGGACTGATTGGCTTCCAGATTATTGTTTCGATTTCTTTGTCTTGACAGCACGAGTTTCAGTGCTTAAGGGGAGAGTCACCAACATTTCCAGTCAATCTTCAGTAATCTACCATTTTTCTCAAGGAAGTTGATCTTGTATTTCAACCATGAGGCCACAGATCTTCACACTTCAACTGTTGAACTGGGTTGGAGATTTTTAAAAATTTCTTTTGCCACTTTCTGGCATGGGAACTTCTACTAGGGGGTAATTTTTGGATTTGCAAATTCCATGTCCGCACCACCCCTCCCAAAAGTTTTTACCTACAATCTGCCCTTACATTCAAGTCAAAAGAGTTCCATTTTTTGTCTGGCGTCCAACACTACCAATGAATTCTCTTTGCTGTTAAGGATCAAATGGGAGTACACGATCTAAGAGGATAAGTCTGGCTTAGAAACTCTCTTGCCTTTTTTTTATGTGGTAGCTCTTCCTTGCTTGATTAAGAAACCTCATCATGGACGTCTCATCTTTGCAGCTTTGCCACTTTTCTTTTTTCAATCAAATTTCTGAAAACTTTTTCATACAAGCAATCTGCATCATATGTAAGAGGTGTCACCTTTCACTTGGAAAGAGTGTATTTGAGGAAAGGAACCAGCAGAAGCAGTCTCCTATCTGTCATGACTGACTAGACCCTCACTTGCTCCTTGGGGCAAATAAGAGTGTTCCCTTATAAGGGAAATATTGTCTTGCTTACTTTAAACCTTAAATCCTACTATGAACCTTGTTTTCACACCTCTCTTTTTCTATGAAGCACCCTCCCATCTCATTGCAGAACCCAGTTACTTGCTAGTCCTCTTTAGCTTAGCTACTAGCTTGCAGGTTTTCACTAAGGATTGTGTTAAATTTGTCAAATGACTGTACAAAGGATATATGCAACATACTGAGGTTTACGATTGTATGGGTACAACTAATTCCTTGTGGTACTGTCAACTTCTACAAGACTTCATGGAGCTTCAAGGTCACACACTTTTGAGGAGTATAATTTTTGCAGGTAATCAACATAGCAATATCTCTTTAGCCTTCCTTATCAGAGATTCAGTTCTTCATGTCCATTTCAGTATTCCCAGAGCAGTCCAACGCATTTGGATAAACTTGTTTCTGATGATGGCAAGTTGAGTCAGGAAAAAATTCTTGTACCCTCCTTCACCAACGATTGTTTTGCCTTTGAATCCTGAAATCCAGGGATAGGAGTTTTTTTTTGGGGGGTGGTGTTGAGTATGCATCTCTAATCTTCAGTTCATCAGGACAAGGAATGTTATCTTTTCTTACAGGAACTGACATGCTCGTCTGTGGGTAACTGGCTTTCTGTGAGGCATTCAACAAGAGCAAGTTATCAACATTTAAGGATGAACCAATACCTGAAGGTCTGTATCCTACAACTGGAAGGAATAACTCTAAGCCCTCCCTCAAGCTCAATCCAGATAGCTCTTTCTGTTTAACACTTTTCTCATGGTCATGGGGGGCACCAGGTCTGATGCTAGTTTGTACAGCTTTCCTCAGGAGGTATAAAGGCACAGTATGATTTGGGTGAAGGGGGGTGGGCGTCGCCAATTTGGATCCTTTTTTTACAGTTGCCTCAGCAACTGGGTTGGGTTTCAGTTCTGCTCTGCACCCTCTTGTCTCTTCAGGTCCTTTTCACCTTCCCCGAGCATCACATGCTCAACATGTACATCACTTAAGCTACTGTTCAGTCCATGCTAATGCAATGGGTTAGCAAAGAGCAAATAATTAGAATCTATTAATAAAAATCACAAATTTTCCATTTACTCAATTAAATTAACCTCTTCTCTCCACAAAATTTTCAGCTGGATTACACTACACCAAGTGATCATTAACTAATTTGGACTTAAAGGAACGTTGCACATGAACTGTAATAAAAACTCAAAAGCGTTTTCAAGGGCATTTACTTTAGTTCCACACAAAAATAGGGAAAACGAAAATATTCAGTGTTGGCAGAGCAGAAGCAAGAGCAGCAGTAAACGGCGAGATGGCAGAAGTAGGTTTTGATTTACTAAAGCCTACCTTAGCAAAGTGTCCAAGTTTATTGAATTTCCAACATGTAATTTCCTTTGCAGGGCACTTCTGGCTAGTATGACACTTGCTTCCATAAAAGAAACATTCCTATTAGACAGACAGCCAATGCAACCAAATCATCATTTGCAGCATCGAACGTCTCACATTTCTTTGTAACATGGGTATGATAATCACATTCTGGCAGAGATTTAACGGCGGCTGCTGGAGTGCATTCGTCGGACGTCTATATGACTGCGAGTACTTGAAGACAAGTTCCAGTACTCTAGGTTGATCAGCAGCAGCAGATAACGTGAGCGTTTTAATATTAAGCAATCTCGTTCGAATATATTGACAGGAAATTCCAGCAAGAAAAGCATCACGAATACTTCCATCTCTATGTACCTCTGAGGAAACGCCCTTGAAACTGAAGTCGACGTCAAGTTTACGTAGAGTACGTAAATACTCATCAGTGGTTTCTCTCGAAATCTGCCGACGTGTGGCAAGACGATGTCGAGAAACAACTTTGTTGGCAGGCTACAGAAAAACGTTTTCGGTTTTGCGTTGGCGGAATCATAAGTAGCGCAATCAGATATAAAACCAAAGTTCTCGGTTGATAATGCATTTACAAGCATACCAAGATGAGCGTCGTTAGTTCTTTCGGAAGTATTTTTGGATCATGAAAAGATACTGAGCAAGGTGTACTTGGAATGCCAAAAGTAAATATAGACAGCACAAACTAGAGAAAAGAAACCCATTTGCTAACGACGAACACATAATGTCAGTAAACCTCCAGACGGATTCAGGCCCGTACCAGAGTTTTTCATTGCATATATAGGTATATACAAGATGAAATACTTGAAAATATGGACTTCCAGAAATGGGGGGGCTGGTTGCTCAACTCCCCACCCCCGACACCCCACTCAGTACAGGCCTGGGGTTATTATGATTAATACCAATTTACCACATGAACCAATCTGCCAACCCACCTGATTCATTTTCCCTTTTTCATATGGAAAGACGTGTCTGGGAATTGCAGACGCTGCATAAATACCTTATCTTAAAGCAATGGGTTTGTGCTAAACATTTACTTTTGTTTAGAAAAATCATATCTGTTACAGTTACACAAGATTATAGTATCTCACAATCCCCTCCTGTGTTATAGTAAACAAAAAGGCCTTCAGATAATAATACATGTCCATAATTATATAAATCACAAGCAAATTTATAAAGGTGGTTTACAAAACAAATTCAGTAAAACCTTTTAAACTCGCAGTTTATAGCTAAGAACTATCGGCATTAAAACAGGTATGTTATAATTTTAACAAAATCACAAGTTGAGATTTACTATTTCACAGTAACACCCAGCCGATGATACTTACGTTTGCACTGCTCATGATTGCTGTGATTCAAGAAAGATAATAGTATCACTGCCACGCAGCAGTCTAAGCAGAATACACTATATGGTATAATGATTGGAATAGGAATTTTACAACACCCCTCCATATGTTCCATTCATATAAGTACACAGGAATAACAGGAAAGCAGAATGAACAAAATACTTAAAAATTTTGGATATCAAAAATATTAAAAATCATTCTCGCAAAAAACTTATTTCTTATATACGACAATGCACAAAAAAGTAAATTAACAATTCTACTTGTATTTTCAATAATATACTGCCAACAACTATTACATTTACGATCTAAGAGCTGTTATGCTTTTGTATACAAATCGCCAAGCACTGCAGTTCAAGGTCAACAAAAGCAGCACCAAATTAAACTTATGAAAGCTTTTGCATAATAATATCTAAAGTTTCAGCCATAGAAATTGCACAAGATATATATAGATATATATATATACACACATATATGTAATACATAACTATTAATATATATATATATATTATATTTATAATTATAATATATATATATAATATATATAGAATCTAATACATACATACATACATGTCTATATATATATATTATTTGATTTCATATGTATAATAATTATTTATGTTAATATATATAACGTATTACATTTCTAATGCAAATTCTCAATGATATTGGGCTTTTCATAAATACATGGTCTATACTCTGTATACATTACTGGAGGGAATAAATCTGTCAACAAGGGAATTAGACTGACACTTGGACAGGAGGCATCAAATCCCAAAGCTCCTACGGGTTGTACAGAGAGCTAAGAGTAAATGCTCAGAATATTTGATGAACTGGATTTGAAGGATACAGCTTTCAAGTCAGTATCTCAGAGCATTTCTTAATCAAAATAACACTCACAATGATGAGATGCCTCGAAAATATGAAAGTATGAATACACTAATTTGGTGTACACTTGAAATCCAGAGTTCCATAATTCAGAGAGTGAGCATTTAGCGAACTTTGATACCAAAACCCACAGGAACAAAATCTACAGCCCAGGATTATCAAAGGGACCTTTGAGGATCTAAATATATAAGGTCTGAGGATGAACTTTTGGTTCCAACACTTGATCATCAGCGACTTACTGTCCCCTCTCCATACATTCGCTGAGATGGAAAGAATTTATGTGATAAATGTGGTGTTACAAAATTTGTTCTGGAATGTTTATAAAATAAAAAAGAAACAAAAATCATGCAAAACTTGCTATAAAGCTACAAAACTCTGATCATAACAGTATAGGTTAACAGGCATCCCTTATGTGTTCATTAGCGTTAGTGAATGATGCATAAGTACAAAAACTATACAGTCAGTTATATTTGCTGTGATGTTACTTACAAACTCGTCCTCCCCGTAAAATCTCCGCTAAAGAGATAAGAATTTCTTTCAAATGTATTGTGTTTAAAAAAAACGAAAAACTCTTATGACTTCTAAAATACAAAATAAACAGAATGGGAGTTTCAAGTCCTGGCATACCCGTTTTCCGCATAAGATTAAGAAGCTTCCATGAACAAAGCACTGTCTCTCAATACCCACAGAAATGTTTCGAAACAGCTGACGTGGATCTGTACCTGTGAAGAGCAGCTAGTAATCTCGGACCCAGAACTCGTATCTAAGCCACTGCCACCTAGTACCTCTGGTCTTTTTCTGGTCATCTGATGCTACTGACAATTGAACTAAGGATAAGTGGAAACAAAATCTATCTAAAACACCTTCTAATTATCAGACAAGCAGAACAAAAAATACACAATATAAAAAGGTAGAAATACGCAAGTGGGCTCCTCCTAGATATTGGGGTCCTTATTATAACTGTAAACAAAACGTGGAGCAAGCACTTGAATCTATACCATATGTCTGTATGACAAATATTTTTCAAAATTTACAGAGTATATAAACAAAACAGTTGCTTACGATGCACTATCTTATATCACAGTTAATAAATTAGAAAGTCCCCAGAACGCTTATTATCTCAATGAAAGACAGGGACCAGGGATGTCATCAGGTTTGGTTTTTGAACAGCATAACACTTTTCCTGCTCATCATCTTTGAATATCAAAGTGTAAGTGTACAGGCAGTTTCCCTTGTTATCTTATAGGAAATTATCACCTATTTTAAAAAAGGCTGATTCCTTTTGCTCCTCCTCATGGAACACCACAAGCCTGTTATTGGTTGCAATCAATTTATTGCTATTTGTTACAGAGTAACAATATTACCCTTTTCATCATGAAGATAGTGCCAACTTGAATAGTGTTTCATTGACTAGGGGTCTTTCAGGGACGATTACGCCAGACCATTTTAGCATGATGTAATGCTGGTTATATAAGGTCTAAAATGTGTGGTAAGCACTACAATGTAGGCCTTATATAACCAGCATGATATCTTTGTAAAATGGTCTGGAGTGATAGTCCACTAAAGACATTCCAACTCCATTTGGTCTTAGCCAAATAAGGTATCTATTAATTACCCTTTATATTTGACGTCATTAAATTCATGAAACGTTTAAAAACATCATCAGCTTCTCTAGAACAGTGTATACGTACTTCTTTATTCAAAAGAACATTAATCAGTTTTGGAGAAAGTGGGAGACCCTATGCCGTAGCATGATTCCTGTTCCTTTACCCTATATACTATGAATTTTCCTTAAGATAATACTGCTGACTTCCCTTCGTTGTCTTTATTCATCTTTCAGCTGCTTCTTACACGTCTTTAGCATCAATATCAAACATTTTAAATTAACCGATGCCATAAGTAACCAAAAGGATAAAATTCATGTTCCTCAGGGGAAGAGCCAAAATGCTCGCTGCTTAAAAATTTCCTTTCCTTCTCTTCTCATTTAAAACAGGAAAGAAACTGTAATTCTTTTCGTCTGTTATACTGTGTTGATATTTGAACCTAGGTGTGGTAGCAAGCCAGTAAGTCTTGTATAATGGGTACCATATAACAAAAAGGATGAGCCATTACTGCAACCTGAGGCAACCTCGTGCAACTGGAGACATTTGCCCACTACAGTATTAATAAATATAAGACTTTTCCTCACATATCCACCCCAGTATCAACAATGGAGTGAACAGTTACAAAGGAAGTAGCAGAACGAATATATAAGAAGCAGCACCTACTGGAAATAAACAAATGGACAAACTGGAAAAAAACCAATGGACAAACTCAAAGGGATAAAAAAAACTAATTTTTGAAAGATATTTTACCCTAACATCAGAGGAAGCCTGAGGCTGTCTGGAATAGAGCGTCAATCCTAAACTTCTTTTACAAAAAGAGATCTATTACTGCCTTAAACCTAGGACTGAATTATTCCATATCAGCGTCCAGAGATTTATCATTTAGTTGACAATGTAGGAAGTTTTATCTTTGTTTTTGTCTATTAAACGTAATACAGTTGCATGTTTGCACCATTCATCAGAAACCTACTTTATTAAAATGCAAACAGAAACAAACTAATGTGATGCCACATTGGATTCTCATGACCTGACAAAGTAAATCTAGTGAGAAAAACTTGTAAACAACAGTTGAATCTTAAAACAAAGAAAAAGAAAACCATGCCCAGCAAACCAAGAAATGGAAGTGTTAAGCAGTAGTGAGTCAGCTGAAAACCACAAGAGAATGACCAGAGTCCCATTAAGCAGACTGATGGCAATGAATATTGGTGTGCAGATTTCTGACCACTTTTCACAGTTTTGTTTATCAGCTGCTTTGAAGCATATCCGTAAAGAATCAAGATAGTGTTTTTTCCTGAAGCTGAGTGAGTAACATGCCAATAATATGATACATAGCTACAATACTTGGTCCTGTTCATTACAATACAGGTTGACAATGAATCAAACAAATGCCATATGCTAAAAGTGGAAGTGGATTGTTCAAGGTCATGATGAAAAAATCCCACTCAAAACAAAATAAATCAGTAGTAAGAATACACCAAGTGGACAGCACAAAAAATGATGGCACTCCTCTTTAACCTTACAACTGTTGAAAAAGACTCGATATGCAGCCTAAGTCATGTTCCACTTACCCCGTTCTAGGAAAAAAGGATACCACGCAATAATTAGGAAGCACTGTACTACATAAAAATAAGGACTCTTATCCTATGAGAAAATGTTACAACTATGCAAAATAGGCTTAACTTTAAAGAAATACATACTACTTAAATTTAGTAACAAAAAGAAAAAAATACCTTTGGTCAAAGCACAGATAAGTAGCAAAGGGACACTTCATCACTCCTCTATAACATACAATTAATAATAAATGCTAATCAGTCAATGTTTCACTGAATATAGAGAGCAAATGGTAATTAAATTTGTGGTGAATATTTTATAATCACTAACCTTCATAATTCATGCTTTCTTTTTTCTCTTTGTAGATACTGTATATATACCTCATCCAAATGAGCAGATCTTATGAAAATTAGGAAGATAGTGCAAATATATCCATGGTACTAAGAGCATTATATGTAAAATAAAATACAGGATACAGAATACTGCTAAATGCTAAGGATTCTGTTCCTCTAGCCATTTTCCTTCTTGGGTTAAGGATTAGGAAATAAAAAAAAAATTCTCATGCCTCCCATGTATGAAAAACCACTTCCACAATTCAATGACTGAACTCAGAGTCATATTAGCCACTGTACAGACTCTTGCTCTGCTAATCCTGTCCCTAAAACTAATCTCTTTGCAGTCTTTCCTCATGTGTGTACACTTTTCTTAATGCATCTTTTATTCAGCATTTTCCTTAACATATGGACACAGTCTATTTTTAGTTTATGAAGACTGTGAGTAGTGATGAATGACATAAATTTGACTGTTTATGAAATGGATGAACTTCCCAAAACTCTACTGTGACACCATTTTCAAAAGAAGATTCAAATACTCCCCATTCAAAGTTAGTAAAATCTTAATCCACAGAGTATATAATCTACAGCTGTTATTCCATAGTCTCCCATTGTGCATAATAAGGAGAACCTCTCATCAAGTACCCTAAAGAATCCTTAACTCGTATGTTTGTGGGCTGATGTTGGTAGTGAAAAGTCATCAAACTGAGTTACCTTAACCTGTTCATTCTGTCAATTCCACTCCAGATGGAGATGATCTCCTTTGTTCTTCAAATCATCAACAAAGTTCTTGGCAATCATCAGTCTACATGGCAAGCACTTCCAAATACTGATTGTCCAGTTTCCTAGCTCCTCTACTCCAAGCCTTTATCTGGCCCACAGTTCCAGTAGCTGTGTTGGTGTTGGTAAATGATTGGCTTGTCAGTTTCAAAAGTTTCAATCTTCTAAACTACTAAAGTAGTATATTTACTTGTTATCAGGGTCTTTGCAAATCACATCATTGTCTTTTATTTAGTAAACCCTTTACTTGGAAAAACAATACTAACTTGTATATTCCTTGCTCCTTCATATCCACATGAGGTGAGACTTGTTCAAAATAACTGCCACTCTCTTTTTGGAATGACAGAATGGCAAACTACTGAGACACGAATCGTCACTTGAAAATTTAGTTTCCAAGAGATGTTACATAATATCCACCTTGACATTCTCTGCTCTGCTTTCATACAGGAGAGAGTTTTGTGTGATATTCGTTCAAGAGCACACAGTCCTTTCAGTGGAACATTTTAGTTTCCTCCATCGAGAGAAAGCTCAAGTCTGGAGACTCAATTAATCCAGGGCTGATGTTCTTCTCCTTCCAACAATCTCCTCACCCTCAAACTGTACTAGGTCTGAGGTAAGGTTTTCACCTGGTGTGTCAGGAAAGTCACTGCTTTCTTTTCAGCATTCTCGAAGACAGTTGATTTGTTTTTCCCCAGTAAAGGGGAAATAACAGAAAGTCAGCTTTTAGCATCAAGTGCTATAGAACACATACTTCACGGGACTGATCTCCCGAATTCAGCAAAATTTAGCTAGTCCCTCTTTTTGATCCCTGAAAGGCTATGGATGCCATAACAAGGCACATCTGAGATGGACTTAATCCTATCTCTCCATAGTCTTAAAAAGCATTCCGTAAGCTTAAAAAGCAGACCTTCCCATGAACTTCATGTCATTGCTATAGCAACTGCCCAAAACTGAACCTTTTCTTGCTCATGATTTATACACTGGATTATTTGTTTAATGGATTGACGATTCATCAAGAGGAATTTCTTTTTTGAGTGAATTAAACAAAGAAATATGAAAAGATGGCTTCAGCAACTCCACTTTTCTTTAAATGAGAAAAACAGCTAAGCAATCAAGATATAATACTGCAACACATTTCCAAGTATACATTTGGTAGTTTGGTTCACAAAAAAAAGTTTTCAGCCCAACAACTTCCTGTACCAAAAATATTGATTTTGGGTGGACAATTCCTAAGGATTATTCAAAAGTTTGTTCCTTTTATACATTGTATAAGACACTGAATGAAATAATGAATGAATATTTTGATTGAGCAATACTGCTCATATGTGCATACAGCATGGTTGCTTCAGCAATATCAAATTATATATTATACTTCCAAACCAAGAACCATAACACTAACGTCTGTAAGCAGACTTCATGGTGGCATGTTGTTGCCATGGGCTGCCCAGTCCCACCATTTAAGGGGAACGATCCCAACAGTGCCAAGATAAACTAAAGCAGCTTAAGAGCGGGGCCAGTTACCTCTACGAGGATAGATGTGGAATACCCTTTACCTGCTTTAGCTGCTCTCTTGCAAAGGAAGCTTACAGGTTCTACAACTTGTTCAGTGGTGACCTAACTGCAGCTGCCATACAAGATAGCATTCTAAGATGAAAAAGAGTGTGGGGAATGTAAAATCCATGTTTCCCTTAAATTCTTAAACATATACTAATATATATCAACATTATATTTAGTTGGCTGAAATGATCACCTCAATATATAAAGCATGCTCCTTAATAAGGATTTTGACACGGGTAGTCGGCCTTCCATGAAAAAAGCAAACATTTTGAGCCATATAACTTTGTTCTTTTTGGATGATCCATTAATCACTTTTCCTTCTCACTCTTCCCCAAACATATTACTGGGAGTGGTAAAGATAATGTGGAGAATGGTGGAGCAATCACCATTTTGAATTTTGTTGTTCACCTCAATGTTGTATTCTTAACACTGATAACCTTGCAGTCATTTTAAATGCCTCACTGCTATGTGGCTTGGCCTCATAAGCCAGTATAGCTAGAATATGCCTTCATTGTTACAGTGATCTAGGTCTACACATGAGAATGAGGAGAAGACTAAGATGAAACGTCTCCCGAAAGAGTCTAGTTCCTTCGGCATGAGGAGGAGACAAAGATCAAATCTCTCCTGAAGGAAAGTCTAGTTCCTTCAGCATGAGGAGGAGACTAAGATAAAGCTACTCCTGAAAGAAAGTCTAATTCCTTTAGCATGATGAGGAGACTAAGATGAAGCTACTCCTGAAAGAAATTCTAGTTCCTTTAGCATGAGGTGGAGATTAAGATCAAACCTCTCCTCAAGGAAGGTTTAGATCCTTAAGCATGAGGAGGAGGTTAAGATCAAGCTTCTCCTGAAGGAAGTCTAGATTCTTTAGCATGAGGAAGCGACTAAGCTCAAATCTCTCCTGAAGAGAGTCTAGTTTCATTACCATGAGTAGGAGACTTAGAAAAAAATGTCTCCTGAAGGAGAGTCTAGTTCCTTTAGCATGAGAAAACTAAGATCAAATCTCTTTTGAAGAACAGTGCAATTCCTTTCAGGCATTTAGCACTTTTGGCCAATCATTTTTAAAGTTTATAGAGGTCATTAGGCTGGTCCATCTGCATAACCTAAGCTTTCATAGCTCTAAGATAGGTAGCTCAGTCAACAGCAAAGACTCGTGTATTTACTTTATTCTGTCCCATTACTTCTGAGCATTATGGAGGGTCTCTGATTTAGTAGGATAACAATCTGAACTTTCTCCTGGTAATTTGTTCACTAAATAAATTTCCATTTAAAAAAGAATTCACTATACTTTCCTGCATAGATAAGGTGACCTCTCCATTATATAACTAGATTTTAGACAAATTTCCCTAGGTGGATTTTGTGGTGGGTATGAGGCATATCTCCTTTGATAAGGTTAAAGCTAAGAAGACTATTTCCCTTGTATGGAAAGAGAATTCTGAAGAAGGCAAAAATAATGTCTATATTGTACGAAACAAGTTGCCCTCAAGGGAGAGTATACTCTTGGAAAACAGGTAATCTTATCTTTCCAATAAAATCTATAGAGGAGCGCCCTAAACCTGTCAAACGACTTCAACTCTTACATATCTCAGCTGATGAAGGAAATCAATCTTTGTATCCTGTCAACTTTGCAATGAAAGAAAGACTCAAATAACACTTCGTCAAATTGAATATGCTTCATACAAGCGTGTCGTTATGAGACAATGCTATCTCTTCATGACTAAGTGACGCCTTAATAATTCTCATCAAACTTTAACTATAAAGACCCTTTGTTCAGGAAGTCATCCAAGACTTGAAGTTTTGTAATTAAAGTCTGGGCTGGGAGTTCTAAGTCATAAGTAAGATTGCAAATACATTTGTTCATCGCACCTGAGGAAATGCAAAGTCAAACTAGCGCTTCAAACTGAAAACAACTAACATGATTATTCATTTCTGCGGAACCCAACTTGGATTTTGTTACCTTTACTGAAAAACAAAATTAAAGAGAGAGAAAGAGAAAAAAAGAGGAATAAAACAGAATGGATTTGCAAGTTAGGTCGTCATGAACGTGAATGAGTCACAGAGCAAAAGGGAAAATAATAAAAATTGCTAGTGATATGGTAAACCAATCAACATCTATTATTACAAATATTGGCAGAGAAAAGGTTTTTTCCCGTTTTAGGAAAGGCTAGATGTAAAATCTAAGAAAATTTTCCATTATATATATATATAGTGCAATATGGTCCTGTTGTAAATCTTATAGAGGGAGTGATTACTGCTGACCCAATGATTACTTATCTCTAAAACAACTAAAACTTTATCATTAAAATGAGCACTATTGCCATAACTTTCAATGATTTACAGAGGAGAAACAGAAATCTTCATTAGCAATAACTCTTCACTCACATTGAATAAGAAACTATTTCTTACAGTTCACGAGGAGCCCCACCTTTTGAAATTCGTTCTCAATATTCTTGAATTAAACAGAGATGTTTTTAGACAACGTGAACGTGAAAATGAGCCAAACCCCTTGGGTACATATCACTATCTTAACAACAAAGCATGGGATCAGGCATTGCAATTAAACCATTTAGATGTTTCAAACTACATCGTCAGCGAAAAATGAAATAAGACTCTCCCTGAACTTCTAGAAATTGGATTTCGGATTAAATTGAGTCATTCAACAAATAGGGAGATTGTCTTTATAGGGAAATATTTCATTCACGTTTGGTATTCTCACTTTGTGATCAAAATACTAATATTTACTTTTCTGAAACACAAGAGTACAAACATATGATCTTTCTGCAAGAACGAAATCGAGACAGAAAATTAAGAAAGCACCTTTTATGTTGCCAATGCAAGAGTTCTGGGAAATATAGTTTTGTAGAAATATTGCTATGCCCATTTTTTTCATTCTCGCCTGAAGTTATCAAAATAAATTCTAAAATTAAATTTCTTAGTTTTACAAACATCATAAACCAGTTTGAAGAGAAATGATAAAATATAGGATAAACTGGAAGTGGCCGGTCTACTACTCAGTACTTAAAATTGTTCAATTTCTTCACAATGCGTTTAAGTTTTGTTTTAAAAGTCCCTTCACAAAACACAAGAGCTGCGTAGAAACGAATAAGCAAAGCGGGAGTTGTCTTACTGAGAAGAAAATTCAGAGTCATTGATAACACAAGATTGCAGTTTTTCTTCTTTTAAAAGAAATTCAAATTGCACAGACTTAACAAATAGATCAAAAGACTATCTACTTAAAAACTATTTTAATTAATCAAAATATCTAGTATATAAATTATTCACAACAATATTTGCATGATATGTACTACTTCTGTGAGGCTACAAACACTACAAGCAAAACAAATGAAATGTTTTGTATCAGGTGTTTACATTTTCAACTCATCAAACCATCCGAAGCTAATTCCTAACACTGAGACTAATGTACTAGCGACCCCGTATGGAAACGGGACTAAGATAAGAAGAAGACTAAGTCATAACTAGAACATCGATGTACCAACACTGCTGAAAACCCTTCCGTTTCTCATTGCTACTCTGTCGAAGTGGTTTCAATCGCGTCAAAGGACCAAAAAGCATAAAAGTCAGACAGTGTTCTCTCTTGAAAAACAGATACAGTGAGACGAGTTTCCTAATTTTTAAAAATATTTTTTTTTAACTTTGGGGTATTTGGCAGTGGTGCTTCATCCTGTTCAATAAAAAATGAAAATATTTTTATGCACTAGGATACTCTAAGAAAATGACCATGTTCCACTGAACTATACTAAAACGTTAGATTTAAATGAATCCTTTCTGTCAAAAACAATATTCAACTTAAAATAAGACAGTGCTGCAAAGAATGACCAAATTTGTTTCAACCAAACAGAAATTGTGTAAATGTCGATGTTGCAGTTTCATTAACAATTACTACTAAAAATCATGTGAAACTGCAGCTGCTCTGAAATCACTGTAAGCAATTGATTTCTATACCTGTGATATTCAACGAGGTCAAATCCAATCTATGTGCCTATTATTATTTATAAATATATATAATATATATTAATATATAATATTATTAATATATATATATATATATATCTATATATATATATATATATATTATATAATAATACTATATATATATAATAAAATAATAATATACTCAGAATGCCTGGCCTGTAAAGGAAACTTGTTCCTATGTTTCGAGGTTAACTACAAATTCAATAAATAAGACAACCTTGTTCTGTAATGTTTCATGGTTTCCAATAGGTAGGCCTCAGAAATTTTGACATAACAGTCCAGTTTTAAAAAACTCAAGGGACAGATGTCATACAGTCACTGCACAGTTCATAAATCAACATTTCAATTCTGAGGAATTTTAGGTGTAAGTAATTTTGAGGTTGTAAAATGCTATAAGTAATGGATTTCCCAAATTTGCTCAACAGATATCAGTGTTTAAAAGATCAAGTCAACTTTTATGTTCAGTCATCATCGTCTATTCGAACATATACGAAAAAAGATGACCAATATTCGACCTAACAAATCTAATATTATGCAGCACTAAAGCTATGAAAAAAGCTTCAACTAAACTAGAACCAACATCAACTGTTTTTTTTTTATCTTTGGTTCATGAATACTTGAGTACTTGACCAAGAATTCTTTTGTTGTGTTTTCATTGGAATTTTACATATTTTCAAAATAATAATAATGGCATCAGCCAGGCAGGCCTAATTTCACATTTGTAGGTTAAAGAAAGACCTTTTGTCGTCAGATAAATGTTGTGATGTGAAGCCAACTATCCATTAATACCTGTTCACAAAGAACCCTCCCCCCTTGAATCTATTGGGAAATTTTGACTTTCCAAAAACCATTAATATATGATAAAAAAAAGTTAAAATTCAATGAAATCAGGCACTGGAAGCTATTGTTGGGACAGTGCATTTGATTCCATAACAGCATGGACAAAATGGCACCAGCTAACTCACACACAACAAAAAGTGACATTAATATTCATAATTCCATTTTACATACAAGCGAGTCCTATGCATTTATTCTTTCATTTTAGTTTCTCTGGTTTCTTCTTTAGTAGACTGTTTTAGCCAATGACGAGAGGAAAAGAGAGAGGGAAAGATGACGCACCCAAGAAGCACAAGGTTCTGGTGCGGTGCGTGGTCAGTTCTTTGGATAAGCATATGGCCACAGAGATGCCTTCTCACAACCATTTTAACAAACCAAAGGCTTAAAGAACCGCGAAGTGCCGTCCGCTTAGCTGCCGATTGTATTAACAAAGTTATCAAATGTCACAACTAATACTGAGCCCCACACTGTGCAAAACATGCGCTTACAACCTGTGGCTGTTGACCTATGGACAACCAGCATTTTTCCTTGGTATCTGAATCTTGGTTTTTTGTAAGCATTAGAGTCTATTTTTTTTTTGTGAACAGGAGTTTTCTGATATATTTACTTTACTAGTTATTTCTGTTATATAATTAGGCTTCACTGACGATCAAGTAATGGTAACTATAGTAGTTCTCATCAATCGTGCATTATATATCTAGGCCAGTCCCTTACGATGCTCCTGATTGGCTGTTGATAAGCCAATCACAGGGCTGGAAACTCTCCTCGAGAGTTTACATGGGTAGGATCTATGTCCTACCTCTCCTTTCAGGAGAGGTGGAACATACATCCTGCCTATGTGAACTCTCGAGAGAGACTGAGAGTTTCCAGCCCTGTAATTGGCTTATCAACAGCCAATCAGGAGCGTCGTAAGGGACTGGCCTAGATATCAAATGCACAGTTGATGTGAATTTACTTTAGGCTATCCTTGGTAGAATAAGATGATGCGAGCCCTGCCTATTTTCATCCTTGTCGATATTCCCGATGTAATTTGTTCATTCAGAAATACTCAATCGAAGACTGATATTAGTAAATAATTTGCTTTACTAATTATCAAATAAATGACACACTCCTTTAGGCTACAATGACCGTTGTTTCAAGTTAATGCTAACAATTTTTTAGTATCGCTTCTAAGATTAATACAGTTTAAGAATTTAACTTGGGCTTCCATTTCCACATCTTTCATTATCTGTGCACGTCTAGGTTCTAAAGAGTTTACGGGGGGGCAAGGGAACATTTTAAACTAATCCTTAATAGCAATTTAGTTCTTTCATTAATTCAGGTGCCTTGATTTGATTTTCCGAGTAAGAAAGAGCAATGTAGCTTTAGGAATATTTTTATGGAAATGTTATTCTTACGTAGATGAAAAGTTTGAATCTTCACTGTGGAATGAACTGAAATGTCGACTGCTATAGGATGGAGGTACAAAATGTGATCTGCATATATGTGCATGTAAGAGGTGGTTAGAAGTTAGATTAACAACATTGAAGAATAAGTGTCTGTTTATTAAAGCCATTTATAACCAGGTTATCTAGTGCCCTATTATAGGCAGTGCCATCTCCTGTTGTCGTAAGGTAAACTATGACTGCTAAAGAAAAGAGAGCACTATACCTTCTGTCTAGACATTTGTAATCATCTACTTGCCTAACCTGTCCACAACAAAGCAAGTTTCAACACTTTTGTCTTTAAGCACAATGGTAATTTTAATTGGTTTCATTGTCCATTTGACCAAAGGACTGGACTGATTTTTCATGCTGAATCCAATCTTTAGTGTTCAGACTAATCCACAGTTAGTTACCCAAGAAAACTAGTAGAGCTCTTATCAAAAGTAAGACTTGGAGTCCTCAAAGACGGTGTTCTTGGCACAAGTCTTCAACCCGTGTCTCAGCTCTTCATATTGTTCAGAATCTTATTCTTTTCTAAATAAAACATAGATTCTTCATCCAACAGAATACATCAGGATTTTAATGAAAATTGTTTTCAAGGGTTCCAACATCAACCACGTGAACTAAATCCTTATTGCTTCTATATATCTTAATTGTTTCCGTTTACATATATGTGTGAAGAAGCCAAACGAAGGTCAGTTTATTTCTTACTAAAATGGAATGGTTTTTGCTCCTTTTGGAGTCCTCTGAAGGCATTTCGGGTATCAAATGCTTATCCTTTGAAGAACGACCAGTGTTGTAAACTGTTAAGGGATTCAAAGTTACATTTTTTAAAAATTTTCTTAGATTTAGACATTCCTAACTTTCTCAATTACTCTAAGGCAGACATATGTTTACTATATGTTTGTTTTTGAGCATAAAATACGTATGTGGGCTAGCACACATCGATGTTCCCGATCTGTCAATAAGATCATACATGATATCAGGCTCGCGGGATCTGGAATATTGAGTTTCATCTTAAAAACTTACCACCCACTTTTCCTTTCAAAAACCGATTATCCGATTCTCTCATGATTTTAATTCGATTTCCATTAAAACCAAAATAATAACCGACGGCAGAATTTATGATATGGAACATATTTTAAATAATTTTTATATTCTTCTATGACAACGAATTATTGGCTAATTTTCTATAGCTTTACAGCTGGATAAATCAACAAAATTCTTTTAGGACTCCAAAATATTCATACATAAATTTGCTGTAGAGGTCTTAGGAATTTCCAAGAGAGCATTTCTTATTTTGACTAGTATATAAATACAAACTCCACGAACACTGAAAAATAACTTGAACATACTATTACACACTTAGTAGCTACAAGTGGTGGCTAAAACATGGAAGTGAACAGCACCTATCATAAAAGAGAGTCCACAGCATTAATCAATGAGAAACCCTTGTTATAGAACTTAGAAACATAAGGACACTTACCCCAAATTCCACTACCAAGGAATCGATGATGGAGCCAATCACCGTAATGAAGTCAAAAATATTCCAACGGTCCTTGAAAAAATTCTTGAAAAAGATAAACGACAAATTAGAAAAACCCCTTGATTAGTTTTTTTAGAGTATATACGCACACATATTCATATGCTTAATAAACAATCAGAGTATATAAGCATTATACCATATATGCTGAATTTTTAAGCACATATGCATATGTATGCACATATGATAGATTTGCTTATGAAGGTACACAAAATTATATATTGTATGCTGTATATGCTAAGAACAATAACTATTTTGAGATTCATATACCTTACTTTCTATATAATGTATATCATGAAATTGATTAAGTATCCAAAATGGGATAATTTTTCAAACACTGTAATAAGTTGCCATGATGACAAAAATGATCACAATTGTAAATACTGGCTTATACAGATATGACTTAATCAAAAACAAATTCTTATAAGCTATATTACAGATAAAATACTTTCTACACTAATTGTTTGTATGCAATTGCTACATCTACTATAAAAAATACTGAAGAAATTAAAAAAAGAAAGAAATTAGGACAGCTTGTAAATGCTACAAGGCAAGATTGTATATAACAATAAAGAATTAATTGAACATTGTATATCAATATATTTTTCCATCAAATTTCTTATCAGTTGTACAGACAAGAAGATGCAGATTTTGTGAAGGAAGTTTGGAGAAAACTTTCCATGTCATGATGCACTTAAATTAAGGATACCATAAGAAAGAGAAGTGAAACAAGTAAGGGTGTACTGAGGTTAGAGCATTAGCATCGGTGGGTCACAAGTTAAGAATGGGGTAAGCTCTGTAGTATTTATTTCAATGGCTAATGGAATGTAGTACGTTATTGACACATCAGTAATGCTGACGATAATGATGATGATGAGGATAATGATGATGACAGATGACCCTGCTATAATAATAATAATAATAATTAATAATAATAATAATAATAATAATAATAATAATAATGATAATAATAATAGGTGGGATGACTATCATTATCATAACATTTAGGTGAAAACACAATAAATGTGAATTGTAAAAATAAATTTGATTAACCGCTCCTTGTATGTGCACAAATGTATTATCTCTACTCTGAAACACATGGAAGATATTTTGAGTATCCTACAGGGCAACAGACGTTTGAAGTTCCAGTGTAAATCTCACTAAAACATAATGAATACAACTAAGGATGAAACTGGTACCTGAAATTCTTATGACCATTAAGTCCTTCCACTCAAACGTTCTCGTGAAAACAAGAAAGTCTTTCTGCACACCAATAATAACAATATATAGTATTACCATTCAAATGATTCTACACCCCAAAGGTTATATTGTATGGCCCTAAGTCTAACAAAGACTCAGAAAAACTTCAGCGTCAAGTAAACTATGGGACCAGCATGACAACAGGATAAAACTGCTTTGCTCTCTCCATCAGAAATTTTACATATAAAAGGTCCTTTTTTTTTCTCTGTACAAGATAGAGTTTACTTGACACCTTTTAAATACGTTATTTACACTGTTCTTATGATACAACTGCAAATCTTTTATCAATAATAATTTACATTCGGAATCCTTATGAATTATGCTTACCCAATGATTTGGTTACACTGTAGTATTTTACAACAAACGAAATACAGTAATATTTAACCACGTATCTCATGATCAGTCGAACTGTATCTGTGAATCAGTCGCTGTGTAAGAATTGAAAACATGAGTTCATGGATGGTATGTCATTCAATAAATTATCTGCGCAGTTGATACATGTAGGAGCGGAACATGTGGCCATACATTATAGTCTTTCACTGCTACCTCGTTAATATCTTAATATTAATTCCATTCTCTTAATTAAAATTTAAGTATAATCATTTACACTATGATCTTTGCATGTTATGACCTATATCCAAAAGCTTATTATCTATAATAAAATTTTGTAACATCTAATTCTATCCACACCTGTTGTTTGTAACTAGAGATGAACGGTACTACAATGTAGTACAACTATTGAAGGAAACCTCTGCTGAGGGTAATTCCTTTCTGGTAGTTTAAAGGCATACACTCATTGGCAAACTTTGATCCTATAAAATATTTACATTTGTAATAAAATTATAAAGCCATCATTTGAACTCTTGTATTTCTTTTGTCAATTCTATGGCGATACATACATACAAAATTCACTTCATATTAAGCATTTCTATTTATTACCGTATCTCGACATTCTTTCCTGTGAACAAATACATCATTTCACTTTGCTATCATTTACTCTGACAGTCAGCAAACCTCTCCGTGAAGATTCATAAAAGAAACACTATGCCCGAATCATAAAGTGTTCCCTTGGACGAAATCTCCTTCATCATAATATTTAAAGATATAGGAAATATGTCTTAGTATTCAAACCTAGAAAATATTCTAAGTCAAGTACAGTTTTCATCCTACAGTAAAACCTAAACAGCATTTGGGTCCTAGTCATTCAACGGAAGTCGTGTACGTTAAATTTTTCCAGCTAGAATTAAAAATAATATAAATAATGAAAATAAATAAATAAATAAATAAAAGACTAAAATGTTAAATATGTTATTAACTTCCAAACTCCTATCATAGCAACGTTCTCATTTCACTAATGACAGAGAAGGCTAATAACATCAAATCAATTTATAACAATGAATTATGCTTTTACATTTTACGCACGAAAGACCTCATAGCCTGATTTTTCTGTTAAAAGAATGTTAGTTTGTTCACTCTTGGAGTTATGCAAAGAGTTGCTCATACTCATTCCTAAGGCACAGGTGGCATAGATACTTACGCAGCTTCCTGTTATAAAAACTGAATAAGGGAGATAGCAATACTGGGAGAAGAAAGGAAGTCCAGTATTTAGAAAATCAATAACCCAGAAGGAGGCTGACATTGAGACTGAAGAGCAATAATCATTTAATATCAGAATAAACACTCAACCTGTGTTTTATGAAACTGTGACATTCCTGTCTGTTGCAAAAGCCGTGGGTGGGGTGTTCAGTGCTGGAAAATGTTGGCTCAGATGATTAAGTAATGACATGCCAGCGAGCAGGCCATTAAGTGTCCGTTAACCTTGTTGCTCGACAAATAGGAGTAGTATTTATTCCTTCACAGACATTTCAAATCTAGACATGAATGGCACCTACGTACCATGTAGGAAAATTACGGGCACATGTCTGAACTTAGTAGAATTAGGCTGATGTCGGGGTAAAGCCAATTGAGACTGGTACAACTGACTTAACAATGGAGAGACTGTCGTGACGGTGTAGAGACAGGAGATGGTCTCGTTAGTGTTTCATGTTGCAATGTTTTTGGGAAGTAGTTTATCTACTTGTATTCTTAATCATTCTCTTCATTATGAATGGTTACCATAATTAACCTATTCACTTCGTTTTTTCGTTGTTTTTAAAGAATAAACTAGAGTAAACTTTATTTTTCTAAAGGGGGATTTAAATTCACAAGTGTTACTTGAAAAGTTCTATTAAGAGAGAGAGAGAGAGAGAGAGAGAGAGAGAGAGAGAGAGAGAGAGAGAGAGAGAGAGAGAAGATTTAATTTCACATGTGTTACTTTAAAGCATCTATTGAGAGAGAGAGAGAGAGAGAGAGAGAGAGAGAGAGAGAGAGAGAGAGAGAGAGAGAGAGACTGCCGGCTGCGAGATGACAACTGATCCCAAGGTAAGAAAATAACCTGGGGGAATGGGGTTTAACAGTGGTGGCAGTGGTAAAAAAATTGGTTGAACCCACGCCTATGAGAGAATTTGTGAAAGTTTTTTTTTTTTTGGCAATTAGGTAGACTGTTAGATATATATTGTGTGGCGTTACCTGGAGAGGTTGGTATCTTTGTTTAATAGGGGGGTGTCTTGTAAGCTTACATTAGCATTATCAACTTTGAAGACATAGGAAACTACTCGTATGTAGTAGTATTTTCCTAGCAGCATTAAGTGAAATATTTTGTAAAAACAGTTTCAAGTTTAAATTATAATTTCTTCGATTATGGACTTTTGATGTTGTGGGAATCCCAGTCTACAAAAGAATCAACATTTGAGGAATTTCTCTGTACTTGTCATTCTTATGACATGGGTTACGTCAACAATCAAAAGCTCTCTATTTCACGTATATTTAAAAAATAAATAAAGACAACACACTCCACTTTGACGACAGCCTACAAAACCTTACAACAATGTTGACACAAGTATACAATTCGTCTTCAAGATCAATATTGATAAACTGTTCAGAAGGAAAGCTGATTAACTGTAATCAGATAAGTATTCGCCTCCACTTTCATAACTTCATGAATTGAATTAAGAGTCGAGAGTGAAAAAGATGGGACTTTCTCTAATGTTATGTTGTACAGATTACTACTATCACTTTGCCAACTGAAGCAGCAATTCATCGCAGATTGTCTGCTTCCCATGTAATATGGCATACGTAAAAATAAGAGGTCTGCGATTCATAAGAGCACAAAGTCATGTTCCAAGCAAGTTATGACAATACAGTAATTGGTTTTGAAAACAAATCAAGTTTTCTCATTCCAGGTTTCCTCTATTCTTTTGCAAACATTAGAAGAATATTCAAAGTCCTAATATTTTGCATATACTGTACCATGAAATATAAAGTGGTGTCTACAACAGCTAATTCACACTGACAATACTGGAATAAACACCGACTTTACATTCCAAGTTATCATGTTATAGATCACAAGCACTATCATAAAAATATACCTCTATCAAATCCTTCAACTAGAAATGTCAACAAATATTTTCTAGTAACGTTTGTGTTTAACTTCTAAATAAAGTTGCAAGTAAAAAAACAAAATGTAGTGTACTCATCTTCTGGTGCCTACTTGTTTAAAACCGTCTATCCAGTGAACCTACAATCTCAATTTACTTTGGGATCAATAAGGTTCTAAGCTAGTTAATGGTGACTACATGGACATTAAATCAAAGAAAAGAATAAAGTTAGGAAATTCATATCACGAGAAATATTTTTCACACAATATATTTGCGTGTATACTGTATACAAATACCGTAAACCTGTATATTTGGCAAATCTATACATGAAATATTTTGAAGCATATTCAGTATTCTTCTGTCCACTAAAACTACAAAATTTGATTCTGGTTAAGCACCTTGATGATATTTTCCTATTCTGAGATGGTCACCAGCGAAGTTTTTATGTATTTTTTTTTTTGCAGACTAAGTGCACTTGTTCCAAGCATTACATTTACAACATAGCATATACCTCTGTCCCCACCCCCCCGAAAAAAAAAACTCAATCCCTATACATATGTTTATTAGATGCAATGTTTTGAGAAAGATTTGGTTGCTTGCAACTTCGCCAATCAAAGGATAAGTATATGTTCACATGGCTGTCTCATAAATGTAGGAAGTCATTTATAAAGCAAACAAAATTTAGTACAATTGCTCACACTCCACTAGCAAGGAACAAGGGAACGGAAGATGAACGTTGCTGTGGACGCGTAGGCTGGGAATATCTTATAAGTTTCATTGCAGAACCCAGGTCTGGTTCACCAAACTTAAAAGACTGGTGAAAGGGTGTCTCTACAACCCTTGATAGCCAAACTGATAATTTTTCATGCTGCAGTACAAAATATTCAATCAAAGCTATAATGGATTAGACTAGATTGATGTCATTATACTGAAGCAATTACAGAACTGGCTCCTTTTGGCTTGGCAGAGATTGAGAGTTGAAGCTCTGAAAGTTTTTGTGATGGATTAAGCTTTCTTTGAAAATTCTCTAGCTCTCAAATGGACAGACAGTCTCCAGCTATGAAGCAGCAACTTATCAAGGTTTCTTAGTGTCTGGATGCGGCTGGTAAAGCAAATAAAATCTTTACATACATTAAACACCTTGGGATTGTCCAACATGAAGAGACGTTCAGGGAACCAATCCTACTGCAACCAACCATTATCTTTCCATCTCATCCTCAGTCTACCTACTGGTCTTCTCCCTTCTGTTGTTCCCTCCATAACCACTTTAGGCATTCTGCAGTTTCTTCCTAATATATCCTTTTTTATCACATATAGCCAGTTATTAGAGGATGTCTGGTTAAATCTCTAATTTCTTCATTATGTCTTCCTCTCCACACACCTTCATTTATGTCATTAATGGGCTTTGTTAGTCTATGCAAAGTGTTTTTAAAAAATCAGTAGTCTCTGTTCTTAATGTTTAGTTGGTGTCTAGATCTCAAAACCATGCACTACTGGCCGGACAACGGTGTTGTAAATCCTTAATTTGGTAGAAGTTATGCTTCTTCTCCTTAAAAGATGGTAGGATAAGGGAAAATAAAAACTGTATATCAAGAACCTCTCTCTCCATCAAATTTTAGTATGTTAATATGTATGCTTCCTAAATATTTAAAATTCCTCACATTCTCTTCGATATCTACCATATTTTGTTGGTTTTTGCCTGAGAGAAGATTATGTAGTTTCAGTCCTAAGGATGGCCGTTATGGTTACTGATGTAGACACTTTCTCAGATAGTTCCCATAGCCCACTCTCTGGGAGGAAGAATTGGTCCATCAAGTAACCAAACCATCTGGTTCTTGTTGTGACTTAGGCAGGTCAGAGATATCCCTACTGATAAGCTTTCTTCTTCAGTACAATGCTGCCCAAACAGTACACCAACATTTTACTATGAAGAATGGAGTCCTGGTGAAGCCCCCATCATCCCCTTGTCCCTGGTAAAGTTATCCAGTGGCTTGATTCCCAAATAAAGAAGCAAGCTAATGGGTTCTATCAACTATTCCTATCAATCAGCCATAGCCAAAAGCAATAGGAGTAACCACTCTGCTACATCAAGCTCTGTCAGAGAAAAGATGACTAAGGGCGAAGTAAACAGCGAATATCCCTACTTACAAATTGTTTCTGTAAGAGAAGGTGGTACGCCTGTGACAAGCCAAGCTGCCATAGTTACAGTAAAACCAATGTAAGCTGTGGTCTGATCGTGTGAAGCATGGGTCAGTGTCTGTAGGCTCTACCAAGACAATATAGTCCCTGGTCATGTAAAACCCTATCTTCTTCACAACCATAGTCAGAATTCTAAGATTGGTTGTCTAGAGAATAGAGGCTTCCTTTCTTGGGTCACAGGTGCAGTACTTATCTCCTGAATGGAAAATGTCACCTCTCAGTTAACCGGTCAGTGGTTGGTCTCTTTACAATATTCCTTGAGATTGTTAAAGAGGAGTCTTCACTGGACAACAAAGATGGCGAAATAGCTTGAGACCACTCCATAGTAGCCATTGCCCATATCCTTCCTAGCAAAAGGATGCCAGCTGTGGTCTGTGCCTCTTAGTTGAACTCTTGTCCCCAGTGAATAGAAATCAGGTCCTGCATCAGAGAGGACATCAGCTCTGTCAGGCAGGAAGCATAGGTCACCCTCAGCAACAGGTGCATACCAAATTGTCAGAAACCACAATGTTCTGCTTTTATCAAACCTTCTGATATTTGTCTTATCTTCTCAATTAAAATCCCAGGGGCTCCAGGTGGTGCATGCTACTGTACTGATCTTCTGTCTGGTAGCAAAAGATTTTGGTGTTGGGAACATTGAAAACCCCGAATGTGGAGCATTGATGAAACAAACCCAATAGAATTCAGTGTGGTCTATTTCTGTAGCTGTAAATAAATTGTGGTTAAATAGCTATTATGAAAAAATAATCAGACACCGAATACAAGTATTATGGAACAACTGTTTACCATCATAAGGAAGTATTTTAAATAAAATAATGAAAATGTGCTAGAAAGAATTAATGCATTTCAACGCTAATTCTTTTCTGACAAATATCAATATAGTATATGGGATCATGAAGATCAGAGGGGAATCTTATGCCTGGAAGTAAAGAATTACAGGAAATCTCTATTTCTTGAAAATGGCATTTTTCAAAAAATGACAGTGCTATTACCCCAGTAACAGCTTGCCTTTTTGGTATGAAATCATGGCAGTATTGGATTGTTTTTCCTAGATGCAGGATGATACACTCATGGCATACATATACGTAGATGCTGAAATGATGTGCTCAACAGTGACGAGACAAAAATAAAACAGAAATACACTGACTAGGACCCTTATGCTTATGATTAATCATGTTAGAAATGGCACATTATTATGCTTAAAGTATAAAGTATAAAAGAGGAACACAAACTTGATACCTAATATTACTATACAGATAAAAGATGAAAAAATGAAGACAATGAAATGAAAAACTAAGAAATATTTCCTGTTTCCAAACCATTTCACAAACTGGGAACAATGTAATACTGCCTAGAGTACCAATAAAAAATGTCCTCGTAACTGTTTTAGATAATTAGTACATATAATGTGTATGTTCTTGTATGCAAACTGTGATTTTTACCTTATCAGTGAACATTTGAAAAGTTTGGTTAACCCATTTTACAATGAAAACATAACCATCATTTCTGATACAGTGTGAAACAAATATAACCATTCCCTCAATCACAATACTACTCTTAATAACAGACACTTTTATAATGACAAATGTTGAGTGAACCAAATGTGAAACAGGTTAAGGTGAATAAAGTAAGAAATATAAGTCTTATATACTTTTGTTTCTATATGTGGAAATATTGTTATGTACCTTGGTTATCTTACATGTCTATGACATTAAAAACTTTATTTTCAATTAGACCATGGGCAGATCAGTAAGAACTGAGACCGGAAAACTGCAGATCTAGTTATCACTAAAGGGCAGACTTTCTCATCACTTATCATTGGTTCCCCGTTATCGGTCAAAAGGGTGAAGACTGAAGGGGGGTTATTCCATTATAATCCCTGCCTTATTTCCAATTAAATATTGATACCTTTATAAGATATCATTAGCACAGTAAGTACATATATTCTCTTCAATAACCTGAAAAGGTTGGAGGAGGTAAGAGATAGCTTTGGCTCAGTACCAGTCATTAGGCAGTCGGGTCATTTTTCAGGATAAATTTTAGAGTGAGCTGGGAATGTTAAGGCTCAAGAGACCTTATTATCACCAGTTAATCCTTACTACTTCACTCAAGAATATGAATGATGTAACAAGATTAATAAGTTCCTACAAACTTTACAGCTGTTATTTTTCTTTCTACGATTTCAAAGTGAATAAAAAACAAAAACAGGCCAAGGTCAGAGCCCTAAGGAACTCCACTTGTCACATCTGTCCATTCTGATTCTTCACCAGTTATTACAACTCTTCGTTTTCTATTAGTTAGCCAGTCTTCGATCCAGTCTACTATTTCTCCAATTCCTAAAACTCTAACTTTGTCCTTAGTTTCTTTAGTGGAAATTTGTCAAAGGCCTTTTGCTCTACTTCCGTCGTAAATACCAAGTATGTTATGAAAAGACTCCAAGAGGTTTGATGGGCAGGATCTGTTTTGTCTGAAACCGTGCTGGCTATTTTAACAAGTTGTTTCTATCAGTGTGATCCACAATTTGATCTGCAAATATGGACTAAAAACTCTTACAAGGGATTGATGTTAGACAGATTGGTCAATAATTTCCTGGCTCTTCTCTAAGACCTTTTTTGTAAATAGGGGCACATTACCTATTTTCCATCCTTTTGGCGCCTTTCGTTATTCTGCAGTTTTTCTTGTAGAGTTTATATAGCAAGTAGTAAAAATATCCAAAGTGAATCAAGCATGTCAACTCGTACAGTCGACACACTTGACTCATATTGGTATTTTCTACAATTTACCCAGAAACCTGACATGTCTTCAGAAGCTTAAAGACATGTCTTGTAGCACCAATTATGCTGTTTGTTAGCTTAAGTGAAAAATTCCAAAAGGATAAATGGCTGCTAACTTTTATGATCCATCAAAAATATGGGTAGTGAAATCACTGCACAGGTTTCTATTGTTTCATCTTCCCTCTTGGTAGTCTGATAATAACAAATAATCAAGTATAGGTCAGTCAAAGCAAAGTACAAAGCATGGGCTACCCCATTTGATAAGCAATGCAATCTGCTTGCTCAAGAGCGGGCAAAGGAAAAGTACACAAGGAAAAGTTTATTGCAATAAGTAGTCTTGAATATGCCAGTCAAATCCCTGGAGCTCTCACAGGCAGTGATATTAGAGAAATACAAAAACCCCCCAAAATGCAGAAAATTTGGTGTCTGTTGCTTTCACTTTTTTTGTGTTATGCCAAATTGTTCTTCTTAGTGTACAACCAGTCTACTTAGAACATTCCAATTCTATGCTACTGATATCTAACTGTTTAAACAATTGGCAAAATGAGAAGAGCTAACGCCAGCTCATCTGATAATCAGGTAGGTGTCATGCAGATGGAGGCCTGTCTTCAACCTGTGCTATCTCTATGCTGTTATCTCAGTTTTTCAGATCATCAGGAGAGAAGTCATGTTGTTTGTAAATCTTCAGAGCACAGTCCTCATACTGTGATTAACTTTTCTTCCGGTTACATACTTTTTTTTTTATCCGTTTAATGGGAGGTCTTCCAATTAAAATTTTGTATCCTCTCTAAAATGCTAACGTTTTTCCTGCCAGGCCATAGTCCAATTGTGGTATGGTATCTCTACCATAGAATTAATCTTTAAGGATAGCAGAATGTTTGGATCATCAGTGTCTTAGACAAGACAAATATTCTGAGAAAGTCTGAGAAAAACCTGCCACACTGATTATTCCCTCTGCATGGGGTTAAAAGTCGCCACCAAATGAAAAATTTGCTTCGCCATATAATGTAAAGGAATCTTCTTTGATGACTAAAAAGTTAAAATCTCCTTGACAAACCATTTATAACCCACACCTAGAATATTTTTCAGTTCAACAATGAGCTGGTGATCATTCCTTTCAGCCATGATGCATAAAGGTTCATGTGAGCAAATCATCACATAAAGATAAAAATAGTCCTTATACCCTTGGTATTTTACCAGGACAGATCATGCTTTACAGAGCAGCCATTATGTCTTTTCTGGACATTGTTCGGAAATAATTTTTTATTTCTCCTTTTGTTTGGACTACTAGAACCTCATGTGAATGTCCCCTACCTACCTTCATTCCCGAGTGAATTGTTCCCCACTTCAAGGCAATCTTTGTGGCTCTCTTTGCAGCTTCACTTACTATTGGTTCCTTTTTCCAAAAACAACGTGGAATAAGGATACCATGTTTAACTCTGTGAGTCTGTAAATCTTTTTCCCCATTTAGCATTTTATCTGTAGCGCTTCATTGCGAAACTGTCCCTTACCTAACTGTAGGGGGCAGCCATAATTTTTATAGAAAAATATATACTGAAGAGCACAAGTTGTGAGAACAATTTAGGATGAAAATAAAATCCCAGATTCTTTGATTATTTAAAGTAATTCAGCAACTAAGGCTACAACTACTTAGCATTGCCAAATTCATTACCATGATCAATTTCTTCCAATCCTTCTCACACATTCATGTTTCAATGTGTTCAATTACATAATTTTGATTTTATCAAAGAATTTTTCATACTGATACCAGTCACTAATTTCAGAGCAATGGAATAAATTCTAAAGATTATTTTATATGATTTGGTAAAGACAACGGGCGGGAAATCAGTAACAAAAAACCTAATTAAAAAGAAATTTGTATTTTTCCTAACATACGAACCTATACTTTTATACATGGAGTAATCCTCACTTACGCATCTTAAGCTGTTATTGAATTGTGTCTGAAAAAAAAATCCCAACGCTGTACATGGGTCACGTGGTGTGACCTGCCTTCCCCCATCATGTGAGACAGCCTGTACACAGCTACTCTCATCCTCCTTGACGGTGTGAGAAATCGAAACTACGTGAGACTTTGCTAACTTCATCTGTATTAAATCATAGGTTCGTATGTTAGGAAAAATATAAATTTTTCTTTAATTTAGTATTTGTTCGACACATATACGAACTTATGCTTTCATATATAGAACCTCACTTGAAGGAGGGAGGATGATCTCTCGGGTAAACATGTGGGGGTGTTCCCTCTCGATACCACAAGGGCAGCCAGAGATGTAAGCTGTGTGCACCATACTCTCCCCCCATTCCTCATGATGTTGCTGGTCATTATATGATCTGCTGCGTCATCACTACCGGGGCCAAGGTGAAATTATCTAAAGACTTGTGTGCTATATCCTTGAGGTAGAAGGAGGTGAATGCCATCTACTTCTTCTAGACCTGACCTGGAGGACCTGACCAACCAAGTGGTTTTCCTAAATGCCACTGACAGTCCTATTCCTGTGATGTTGTAAGCCCTGACAGGGTGGGACCGAATCTGCGCTACGGTCAAGTCCATATGCCCTCACAACCACCTCCATCAGCCAGAAGGAGATAGTGTTCCTTGAAATCTCTCACTTCTCCCAACCTGCAATTAGGAGAAATCTCTGACAGGCTGGTCTGTGGGGGATGTACATTTAAAATAGGCTCTCAGGGCTCTGACTGGACTTAGCAACATTTTGTTCTTTTCATTACCTATGAAGTCCTTTAATGAGAAGACAAAAAATGTATCAAACCTTGGTTGGGTCATGTGTGGAGGGGTTCTTGGTCTTCACCACGAACTCAACTCTGGGAGGAAGGTGAAGTCCCTCAATGTTCATCCATGGATGTGGTTAACGGCATATGAGAGAGAATGACGTCCCCTCACCCTCTTCGTTGACGCCAATACTAACCGGAAAAAACCACTTGCAGATTCAAGTCCCTGTCTGATGTCCTTCTGATCAGTTCAATGGAGGATTTCCTCAGAAGGTTTTAGTTCTCGAGGGGAGCAATTCTTTTTAAAGTATCTGATCATGTCTGACCACCCCCATGACAATGAAAGGTCTACACCCCCAGGTTTGAACTCGGGCAATGTCGGCCCTACAACCTTTAATTTCAGACAGGGCTAGATGCTCCCAATGCAGGAAGAGATGGAATTTTAGCACATCCCTCAAGACTTTTTGAGGATATAGAGATCCCTCCCACTGCATCAACAAAGGAACACCATCCATTTTTCCGGGTACCGACAAAGGGAAGGGGCATGAGGGATCTGGTGATGATCGCAGTAACTACTCCTGAAAAAACTTTTCTTTCTAATGAGCTGCTGGATAGCCTCCAGCCATAAAGATGGAGGGAGGCCACTGCCTGATGAAAACCAGCCATTGTGTCCTTGCTTAAGCAGGGTGAGAGCAGGGGAAGTTGCCTTGATATGTCCACTAACAGGTAGAGAAGGTCTCTGTATCATTCCACTTGAAACCACCTTGAATACGAATTGTCATTCTCAGACCTAGTATGCTGCCTCTACCTTTCTGAACCTGCTGATACGAGAACCTAAAGGGAGGAACTTGCTGCTGCCGTGTCTATTGGCATGTCAAGATAATCTACCCTCTACTTGCGTGATATCTGATTTCTCAAATCTGATCACTATACCTAAGTAGGGGATAAGGGGAAATTTTATGGATGTTAAAGCATTTGGTTTTCCACCCCCCACCAATTCCAGGAGTATCTAAAATAACATCCATCTGATTCCAGTTCATACTTGATAGAATGAAGGAAAGATGGAAAAGAAACTAAGCCCAAAAAGTTATCACATCCGCCATCTGACATGAAATATCAGAAGAGTAATCAGTGGGATGGCAGTGGGTACAGCTACAATTAATGCACTCCCAGTGCTCAGATATGATCTAGAGTTACGTTGACTGCTTTTAGAAGACTGGAATTTATTTGTATTTATTCAGCACATTTTAATAAATATAATAAAACAGAATAATAAACAAAAGCACTTTTGTTTCAGGAGCTGTCTGATAAATATAAACGAAACATTTAGCATAAGGTATAGGAATAAGTATCATCCTCTTTGATTTCTTTCAGTATAGTTAGTAATAGAAGTCCCCTTTCAAAGCAATTTTTTGGAGAATTCAATATACTTATTCGTATTGAGTGAATGTATATATTTGTAAAGAAGATTCTCTATCGCATGACATGACTGAGCTATATCAGAATATGGTGATGGGATTCCACTGAGGTTGATAATGATATATACTCTTGTCAACACTTCTCGTCCCTAGAAAGCATAAGAATCTTGTCACAATGTTTTTGTTGCAAGTTTAATGGTTTTAACCTTATCTAAGCTGTCTTGTATTTATAATTGAATCCAGTGTCAACCTCATATTAAAAAATTCAAATGTTAAACAGAATGGTTGAATTTCACACTGCAAAAGAAAAATAACTTTATATGATATGCAAAATCATCACAACCCAGTAAACTACCTTACCTTGACAACTTGATTTGCATTCTATGGTGTTCAACCACTGAAGTTGTAGGTTGCAAAACATAGATGCTGAAGCTTTCATTACTTGTTTGATAATTATGTTTTCATTTTCTGCAAAAGGATTCAACTTAAATAATACAACTAAAACCTAATATGAAGATGATAAGAATGAGTCTCCGCAAATGGAAGGTACTGTCCTGTCTCATTCCTCAACTGTACACATGCAATGGATGAACTACAAAGTACCATTCAGTACCTTAGAATAAATTCTACAAATGACCTGAGAATTATCACTTGGCAGTAGAAGAAGGCTCAGAGTTGATTGCCTTCCAGTGTAGCAACTGCATCTATGGATCAAATGAAAACACAGAAAAAGACAGGCAAAGACTGAAGAAGTGACCAATGAATATAGTACACATTTAATTGCATGTCTTTCCTACCCTGCATCCATAAGCTATCAGTTTCAAAATGCACTCAAGCAGAAAGAAAATGGTGAAAACGAGGTTCAGGTATGAGAGAATATTCGTGAAGAGATCAGGCGCATTATAAAACTATTGATTGATTGGGCAAATACAACAGCCCAAAGTTGAAGACGGTCATAGCCGATTGTTGATTGGGCGGAGGCAACAGAGCACAGTGTTGTTGATTGGTCGGGCGGGGACGCCAGAGGGGGGATGGGCGGGACCGCAAATCACAAGGGTATGTGTCATCCAGTTTTGAGACATGTGATTGGTTGGCAATGGAATCAGCCAAACCCAGTCAGTGAGGATGAACAATGATTTTCAGGTGGCACCGTTGATTTTTCAAGTTTTATGTAAGGAGAGAGACACAAAGAAACACAAAATTAATACTTATAGTACTATGAATCAATGAAAATGGTCATTCAGTTTATTTGGTAATAAAATAGTTGAGTATGATACTGTCAACAATTCGGGTATCATATATCTAGTGTGGTTTCAAGTCTCCCTCGGCTTCTTCGGGAAACCCAATGTAGCACTACGGTTACAGTGACAGGACTGCCAGCAGGACTCTGAGTCACTCACTCACTATCTATCATGGATCAAAATGATACAGACTTGGAACCACAGACTATAGCAAGCAATCACTTAGTCCACGGGAACAGTATCAAAGGGTCTAGCAAATGCATCCAATTGTATTCTACCATGATGCAGGTGCCTTCATGCCTCGGGCATGCGATGCAAACATGCTGATGTCATGCTAGTGATGATGGTAACAAACATGTCAGTACAAAACGTGCAAAAACATGCAACATGCAAACATGGGAGCACTATGCTTTCCATTCCAACATGCCATCCACATAGAGCACAGATCAGCTCCTCAGCACTTAAAAGAATACTGGCCAAAATCACTGTGCCAAGGGTGAATACACTATATATAGATGTATATCTATCTCACCAAAAAATGAGTATTCGGAAATGTTAATCATAAAAATAGAAATCAAAGTCAATTCTATATACAAGACAAACTTCCAAACAACAAATCCACGTACAAAAAAAAAATTATATACTAAACTCTAAGTCATTATCCAAAAAATCAAAACACTGGCAAATTAATGATAATTATCCAACATAATTCCAGCTCTCCAAAACTTCAAACTAAACTATTAATAATAAAGTAACACAGAAAAACCTGAGAATGAAAGACAAACTCTAGTTCTTATCTCCATTGCTACTCGGAATCGAAGGGAGGTCGGCTACATTTCAGTCAAAGGCAAAACTGAGTCCACCCATGATTGTGATTACTATGGAACCGCTATCGAATTGTGCCCAGTAATTTATTTACTATGAATAAAGAATAGGAAATTTTGTAAACAATGGCCATGTTGATAAGAACAATAGCAGCAGTAATAAATATAATAAAAATAATATTGATACTACCAGCACTAATATTGATTATAATAATACTATATAAAACTTGAGGAAATTCCCACACCAATGACGGTTATTCTCTGAGCATATTATAAAACAGTCTTCATTCTGGAACTACAACCTCTAAAGAGCACAAAAATATGGGCACAAGTAATAATAATAATAATAATAATAATAATAATAATAATAATAATAATAATAATAATAATAATAATAATAACTTCTAGAGCTAGCCCCTCTGAAAGGTGAATTTACAATATCTATGATTTTTGCAATCAATTCTAATGGGAACTTGCAAAGATTGTATTGCACTGCTTTTTAAGCACAATCATCACCCGCAGTAACATTCCTACTACAATCGTTACCATGTCAGTTAAATACCGCTGTAGCTTCTAATATAATAATAATAATAATAATAATAATAATAATAATAATAATAATAATAATAATAATAATAATAATAATAACAAAGATACTTGAATACTAATTCAGGAGGCAAGAGAACATATTGTAGTGAAATATAAGAAACCAAACTGAGTAAAGCAAGCTTAGTGTCTCAATTACTGAAAAGCATAAAAAATTACACAGCCACAAAACCTAGGTTTCCTTTATGAATGCAAAATAAATAATAATAACTTTAATCATATAGAAGATAATGGCAGTCATCAATAAAAACAACAGAATCAAGAACAACGTCATAATAATCATAGTTAAAATATAACATTAAACTTTAGCAATAACATACTACTCCTAATTTTTATTACCATAGAAAATCAAAAAGCTCATAATTATCATACATAATCAGAGCAAAAATGTTAAAATATACAGTCTCTTTACAGACCAATATTTGTATGATGATAAGCTTGTGTGCAAAGGCTTAACAGAACCAAACCGTACTTCCAATAAACCTTACAATACAGACCATTCACATGCAAATTTCAAAATGCAAGGATGCAATAATTTACCATGCGTTGAAAATAAAGAGCACAAACAACACATTCAAAGGTCATGCGAACAACCAGTGAGCCAGTTAAAAACAGTAACTCATGCAAAATCATGCCTATATTGAAAGCAATCAATGCATGCAACATCAAAATTTAGAATGCAGACCATCAACCACGATGACCATGGGTTACAATGCAACAAAGGTGTGGACATTTGTATACGGCGCCACCATACAGTATATGGATGGTTGTGTTTGATAAGTGGGTTCTGACCATCAAGGTTATTTACCAATCAGATTTTTCCAAGGGTCTACGACATAGAACTCATGCCCTCTGATTGGTGAAAGGCACGTCCATTTGATCAGTAATCCACTTTTCGAATACAGCCGGAGCCACAGCTCAGAACAAGAGACAGTGGGTACATGCGATCATTGCTCTGAAAGAGGTGAGCTTGATTGCCAGGCCTTGGTTGCCAGGGCAGGGAGGGTTGTCATGAGAGAGGAGGATGACTGCTTTGCTTCCGCTGATGATGGGATGGTGATGTCCGCGTGGATCTATCTGGTGGTTCTTTGTGGGGGAGGGACGGCTGGCTGGAGGCCACGTCCGTCTTCTGTCTGAGCAGCTGACTTACTTACTTATTTACTTACTTACGGAGGAGGAGGAGGAGGAGGAGGAGGAGAGAAGGGGTGGGGGCACATTTCACAAACACTGTTTCTGAGCAGATTCATTTAATCAAGTGTTAGACTCCACCTTTATGTTTGTCCTAACCAAGGAAACGGGAGATTTCCGACAGGTCGAAGATGAAGAAGTGTGAGAAAGAGTTTCATTGTATACTATGTTTTATCGAGAGAGAGTGAGAGAGAGAGAAAAAAATGTGTATGTTGAATCAATCTACTCGGGAAGAAAATAAGAGAAGAAATAATTCAATTATAAACCCTAGAAGTAGATAGTAAAGACGAAAAACACATCTATCTTACATATCACAAAAAAAGTTGCACACAAACAATTATATTCCTCAGTATAAAAAGCAGATGTGCGAAAGGCAACAGGGATAAAGGAAAGAGAACTGAAGGGTACTGACAAACCATGACAGGATGTCTAATACACATACAATAAAGGAACTAAAAATGACATACTACTAACCAACATAAAAAAAAACACAATCATCAAGACCTTAGTTTTGCACCTGTGACCTATGAGCTCTTTTACAAATACATACGTACCTATGAACAGAATATTGTGTAACTATTATTATATCTACTATAGAAGTGAAACACACATGACATAAGCCCTACATACTAATGATATCAAGAGAGCACTCTGAAAATCTTAGCAGAAAAATCTAAAATAAAATGGCTCTATATTCCATGATAAACATTCAACAGTCATAAAAAAATTTGCCCCATTTGTAAACTAACCCATCTAAAATACTGATATCTAGACAATGTCTGTTCAGAATTAATGGGGAAACATATAAATACAAACCGTGACTTTTTAGTCACTGTAAAGGAATGTGGCTTCTGTAGCTAATTCTAACTTGTACTCACTTTTTGTCAACAAAAACAGCGTAAATATAATATGATAACCACGTTCCATCAATAATGCATACAACATACGCTAACATGTCCTGTTTACACGAAGAGACTCATTTATAATTTCAAGATATCTAATAATTCTTTTATAAGCCATTTCCAGAACTACTTCATCCATTTTGAGTTTCTTCTTTTATGAATTGGACTACAGTATCCTGAACAAAAAAAGAATGGCCAATATTCCATGACTGGATTTCTGAGTCCACCAGAAAACTGAACAGTTCTTAACACTGCGAATGAAAGGTGAAGAACTTGTTTTCAATAAAAAAAAAAAAATTTAGGTTCAATCTTAGTCATTCATCTGAGATCAGTGCTTGCAAGATTCCTACCACAATGACAAAAATCTTAATGAAGGTTTGCAAATGATTGCACCAAGATACACCTTGACAACTGAAGTACATGTACTGAAATAACAGTTTCAAAGTTAGGAACAAGGACGACACAATACGCTGTAATTTCAAAGTTAGGAACAAGGACGACACAATACGCTGTAATTTCCATCTTTATCATTTTAGAGCAAATGTAAAACATCAATTCAAAAGGATGATTGGAAATAGTTTCTCTTGGGAAAATGGATCACAGGGAGTATTAAAATATTTTCATCGAATATGCCCCTTCTCTGATCAAACCAGACATTGCAGAGATAGTTTTGATAACGCAAAATATCCTAATTCTTTAATAGTTTTGAAGCCTTTTGCTAAAACATCCCTAACATTTATAATGGTCACAAGCAATAAGCTATTTACAATTAAAATAATCTCTATGCTGTCCATTGGAAAATCCTACGTATAGGTCGTACTCAAAATATTTGGACTTTTCTATCAATGGTTGGGCAGTAAACAACTCAGTTAGTTGGAAAATAATACTACATCTCTATTCACAAGCATTTACATAAAATGAGAATTTCTCATTTTGTTACTCTAACTGTCAAGTCATTCAAAGGGCCTACAACTATAGATATTTTTACACTATTCTAGAAAATACCAAGAGACTGAAGCTATATCTAACACACAGCAATGATGAGACTATAACTCACCTATAGAGAGGCTACGAAATGTTGCTAATATCCAATTAGCTTTGTTTATAGCACAGCATTGCACAAGAAGAAAACATCACAACAACTTACTGCCACAAGATTCACACAATATTTAAGATGAAATACAGGAGACCAGGAATAGTGTTTAGGACAGAAAAGAAAGACAAACGAGGGTTTGTTTGAGAGAGACTGCCACTGCATGTGGTATCTTCTCAAATGATGAGTAAGAGATGAACCTTCCTTACCCTGACTCCGAATGCCACGATCTTGAGCATACATTCAATGGTAAAGAACGAAGTGAAGATTGTGTTCATGTAGTGCAGAGTATCTTTGTACAACTTGGACTGATTATGAAACTAGCAGGAGAGAAACACAAAACACAGAACATCAGTAACGAGGCCCATTGGTTAGTAAGTTGGTCACATAAATATCCAGAACATTAGATACATAATAAGTGAGATCTACCTCTGCTTAGATTTTCTCTTACTTGCGGTGAGATAAAAGGTGCACTACCCAAATATGCATTTATAATCACTATGCCTTACAAATCAACTACATCTGTGGAGTTAAATAGTCTTGTTAGTTGTGAAAAAAATTAATGAGTGGATCAACAATGACCTTGATTTCTTTAATACACCTGTTACCTCTATTAAAAATCCTGTTATTAATATCTTTTGGTGCATTATTTATTGAAACTGTTTAGCAGCAGTGTAGATCTTCAGGATTCGAATCTCGAACATTATAGTGCACTTGAAAACAAAGAACTACACAGTTCCCTAATCAATGACTCTTACTTTGAATTTTCAATGACTGTGGGCAAAGGTATGAAATGAAATAAATCTCAAAGGCTTGTGCATTTGCAAACACCAAAGAATCATTGATTAGCTACAAAGATAGTAAATATAATGTCTATAACACGTGAACAAGATAACACTTGCAACACAGTGTTCGAGTTCCGAGGAGACAGCGACAACAACACAAAACATAAATTCTGTGCTCTGCTTCACTCTGCTGACAAGGCAGCAGCCTTCCTCTGACACTGGTTACGGGTCAGAATGAAACAACAGCGTGCATGATTCATGGTCTGTGGTGTTGTCACATTGAATACAGGCGACAACCATGGGCATCACCCACAGCACGGTAAGCACGGGCTGGGATAGGCAGCTATGGGTGGAGATTGACATTAATAGTGTGAAAATGAACTTGAATTCTACGTCAATTGACCTCACACCAGTAACTTACCAACCACCCAAGCAACAGCCACCCACTACACTCACTGGTCATGCCAAAGTAAAGTTAAATACTGAGCTCATTGTTTTTTCAGCAAAAAAGACGCTTATCTGCATATACAGAACCATAAGCACAATCCCTTGGCTAAAATTACCTCCCACATGCAAAGCGGAGGGCGGCGCTCATGCCTGTTTCCCGCGGGTTTGGGCGGGTTGGGCAAAGGCACCAGTGCTCACCGTGCTGGCACCTGAGTGGCACCACAGTCAAACAGACAAAGTAATATCTGTTGAATGTAGACCTTCAAAAACGCCAAGAAAAACAACTGTAACATTTTAACAGATAAAAAAAATGGGAAAGTACAATGACATTATAACACTTTAGTTTGTGAAGGTCTGTAGACGAAAAAAAGGTTATAGTTGAAGGAGCGATAAAATGCTGTAGGTAGCCTGGGTGTGGCTGGCCTATATAATAGTACTGTCATCATGCCACACCCAAACTACCAAGTGGGCCCGCACCTCCATTGACACACACAGCCTTTCCGCAGCCACCACCAACACCTCACGCAATATCAACTTTTCCTAAGCCTGGCTTCTGATACTGAAGTGTCAGGAGTTGGTGGAAAGGCAGGAGGAGAAAGTGCCTCAGGAAAGAGCATGCACAGATGAGTATCAAATGGCCCAACCAAAGTATCTTTAGGGGAAAGAGAAGACTACCAGAAAACATTCATGTAAACTATAATCAATCCACACATTCAGAAAAGAACTGACTTCTTATAGGTTTATGCACAAAATTACAATGCCTTAAGTCTTTAACAGAGGAAATGTAAAAACATTATGTTATACGAGGCATAACATTCAATGTGCATTGAACTGACTTCTAAACTTTGGATACTTTCAAAAGTGTAGATTAATACTTCCTAACAAGAGCCATATCAGGGCAATCATGGCACATCATCTCTTAAAAACAGGTGCCAAGATGAATGGCTCTATTCTTTAAACTAGTGAGTGAAAAATTCGTTTTAAATTAGTCAAACTTTCAGACTAGCTTTTTCTGTACACACACATATATTATATATATATAAGTAATATATATATATATATATATATATATATATATATATATGTATATATATATATTATCTATATTATATATAGATAAATATATATTTAATAATAATAATATATAATTATATATATATATATATTTTATATATATATATGCATATAAAATATATATATATATATATAATTATATATGATATATATATATAATATATATATATCTATATATATATATGTCTGGTAAATGAATGGTTTTATCTTTATCAAAAAAATGACAAATATGAAGCACAAGGGTTGAAGACATCCATACTCTTGTATTTTGCAAGAGTATGTCTAGAATGGAATTAGGAATGAAAATACTGTTCAGTGAGGGGAAAAATCTGATCAGAGCTACTAATAAAATAACATCCTAACGCAAAAGTAAAAATGTTACCACTGAAGAATGAAAAAAAAATAACTAAAAAACTAATATAAAAAAGGTACATATACCCTTTGTTAATAAAAAGATAATGCATGACACTTCAAAATCAAGATCAGAGACTGGGCCATGGATACATCAAGGTGAGCATGCCAAGCACCATGCTAGATGTGGGTTAGGTCATAGACCCCCCACTGAATATACACATTGGAGGAGGCATGAATTGCCAACAGAAAAAAAAGGGGGTTGGGGTGGACAGAACAACAGGTAGTAAAAGTAGATATAAGAGGAAATCAATGGAGCATAGAAACAGTGTGCTCATTGGGCATCGGGCTTTCATATTTAGAAATAACGTTAGATGCATTCTGAGAGATGGAATCCTGATTTGGTATAAGGCGTGCATGGCCAAGTCTTGGGTCGGCTTCCTTCCGCTATCTTTTATATACATATTTTGTGTTTCGTCATTAACCTGATATGTTCTACAAACAAAAGAATCCCAAATAAATATATAATTTTTAGTGTATATATATATATATATAGTATGTATATTTATACAACATATATATATATATATATAATATATAATAATTATATATATCAATATATATTAATATATCTATATATAAATATCTATATATCTTTATAATGTATATAAACTTACTGAATATATATATAAATACATATATAATATATAATATATATATCTTTATATTATATATATATATTATATATATAATAATATAATATATTTCACAAATATATATATATTATTCCACATAATATATCTATAACTATATCTCCCTTTTTATATATATCATATATATATATGAAGGCTAGCAGCAAAGTGCATTTAATAGTTGCATATAATTACTGCAGCAGCTGAGACATCTCCCCGTGCAAAAAGAGGGAAAACAGAGAGCTTGGGAATTTCTCCGCCACTGTAGCTTAAAAGGACTCAAAGCCCGACAAAATACTTCATAGTAAGTGAGCAGCAAATGCTTTGCAGTAATATGAACTTTGAAGCAAGAGACAAGAAAGCATGAAGGGGAGAAGCAATGTGAGTAAACTGGATAATAACACAGTAAGGATGAATAAAACTGTGTCAACAAGCACATGGCGATAGAAATAGAAGTAATTCTTATAATGCAATTTATAATATGAAGCAATTCGGTACCATTTATGAAGGATGGGGGTCATTGCATCAAAACTTTCATCTACACTTTAGTAAAGGCAGGTATTTAAAACTGTCTAGTAGCTCTATATTGTATTCTTATTCTGCACCAGTACACTGTACTAACAATTCAGTCACATAAGAAACTTTCTTTCACAATCTTTATTTGTTAGTAGTACTTCTTAATTAATGTGGTTCTTCAGCTAGTCTTACCATTAAATAATTCATCAATTAATTAGCTTTGAAAAATCGGATATCACCTTAAAGGGACTCTGCATTCCAAGCGTGCCTCTCTTTTCTCAATCGTCCCTCTTATCTTTTAACTTGTTGAATGATTAATACCATTCACGTCCATCATTAGCAGTTTTCAAGAAGTTGATGATTAAAATGATCAGTAGCTGCCTAAACCTTTCATATGTATGTGAATATACGAACTTTCTGAGAACACAAACTTGCTCTAAAGGCATGTTATCAAGCAAGTTTCGTTATTACTTTACCGTTATTTATTTTCATGACAAAAATCGTCCTATTCAAGTAGTAAACAGAAATAAAAGAGTAGAATCTATTGGATCCCATCACAATTCCGTCAGATTTAACCAATTTCCACCGACGTGCACTATTTCTCATAAAGAGTAAATTCGGTTTAAGAAACTATTATACCTATAATTAAACATCAAACATATATTTGGTTGTAATGTCAGTTAATTCTACAATGTCACACTGAGACTTACATGACTGCAGAGAACCTATATACCACACATTGCTAACATAACAGTTAGCATGAAAACTCTTATTATTTTAACTATAAATAAATTCAATTCTTAGGAACTGCGAAAGAAGTTTTTTCTCCACTTCCTGTCTCTCCTTTCAAGTCAATATGCCACTATACTGACAAACCAGTCGTCCCGCCCGTGGAATTTACGTTCTTGTTAGAGCAATTAGTAAAATGCAAAACTCGAAAAAGCAATCATGCCTACTAATAAATGCAGTGCTTCAGAGTGTAGACTTAAAAAGTAACAGCCCTGAGTGTTACAAACTGCAATTTTAGATATATTTGTCAAATTGCTGTAAACCACTGGAAGTGTCTATTACAAAGACCTACACTCACAAATACTTTGCCTGTGTGAGCTCGTGAAATATAATGTTTATCCAGGCATATTTTAGGGACTACAATATTCCGGCTTGTGAAATCCTTATTACTTAATATTACATGTTTGTTTTAGAATCATAGTTACTCAAGTTAATATAATTATTACGAAGCAACAAAAACATTTGTAGAAAAACAAAACAATTATCAATCAAAGGAATTAACAAGTAAACACTTGTACTTAATTCTTGACCTCTGCTTCACCAAAGAACTTCATATGAAAATGATTTAATGCTTATTGAATCCCATGGCAAGATAAAAAAATCACTAAAACTGTTTTGACGTTAATAGAAAATTGAGAAATATATATATATATATATATATATATATATATATATATATATATATATATATATATATATATAATATATATATATATAATATATACATATACATATGTATATACTTATATACATACATATATATATATATATATATATATATATATATATAGATATATATATATATATATATACATATATATATGTATATATCTATATAATCTATATATACTATATGCATATCTATACCTCAGATAACATATCCCTTTTATCGAATGGCTGTAATCTAAAACTGCTTAAAAGTCTTGCGCCATTTATAAATGTAAGAACATGACTGATCTGTAAACATGCGTTTTTGGAATATTTCTAATAGGCATAAAAGTATGGATATATCCGGAAAAGCTATTCGACAATATTCTACATAGTGTCCCGCAGATCTAAAAGTTGAAATAAGATATTTTTAGCAAAAATGTAATATTTAAGGTAATTTTTGCTTCACGAATCCACACCTCATATATCTACTTGTGTCCACACATCCAGTTACAGGCAACCATATTAAAATTGAATAGCAGTGTAATTAAACCACTGGAGCCCTGATATAATCATCATCAACACTCTTTTTTCCTGACTATGTCTACAGCCTTTCACTTTCTTTATGTTAAACTGCTAATATAAAAGGAGTTAAGTGACTCCTAAACTCTTCATCTGTTATTTTATCTAAATGGAGATCATCAAGTTTGTTATGGGAAAATGAATTTTTGTCTATGGTCTGTATATGAATAATTCCTTGTATAACCCTTATCTAGATGTGCCTTGAATAGCTGTTTTAGATTTCTAACGCCCCTTTTCACTCATTCCAAGTGTTTAAACCAACTATACTTGCCATGAGTGTAATATTTGTGCTCTGGTATCAAATTGTTAAAGTCATAATGATGATGATACCAAGTTAATACTTTTCGCACTCCTTTATGAATATAAGTTTTTCAATAAAAGACAAAAAAGTTGAATAATTTTCATTCAGCAGTTTCCTTTAATCACATGAGTTACAGACATTGTGGCGCTGCAAGAGCATGGTTCTATTCTTAAGACTGATTCATAAACTTTATTTATTTATGACATTTTCGACACGTCGTGTAAGGGAAGCAGTAATGGACCTAAAAATTCTGGAATGATCAGTATCTCTACTGAGCTAGTACTCTCCTAATTTCTATGTAATAGTCGGCCAGAGCTGGAAAAACAAGATTTCCAATGAAATTTCAAAGGCGTAGGATAACTATTCTGGAATGCCAGGAGAATGCTCATACATCCGTCTATTTCTGCTTTCAAGAATTGAGGAATAAAGCCTCTGACACATGAGACACAGGAATGCGTCCTGCTGGAGTCCTCTCATCCACCGCTGATCACTTAGTTAAAATAATTATTTGTCATTTCTTATTTTATCTAAACTTGGAGGGCATACATACATTATTAGTAAATATAATAGTTGTGGAGACATACCTGTGGCATATAAACAAATTCAAAATTCTTTTAAGAAAGTTTAATCGGGAGTTTTCTCACTAGATGTTCTTGTTCATAAGATAAGCAGTTTTAAAGAAATCTTAATTGTAGAAGGTCAGCACAAATAACCTAAATAAGTCTGGCGAATCTACAACCAAATAATAAAAGGCTAGATATCAGAAATTAAACGCAGACATTGGATATTTATGTTACAGGTTCTAAAAGGAAAGGCTAGACAATAAAACATTTTGGCATTTCTTAGCAAAGCACAAACTTTTGAGCGTCTAAGGATAATAGTGAAGGTTTCGAGCAAAATATTAATTGGGAAATTTTGAAACATTATTGACAAGCAAAATAGTGAGAAAAATTTCGATCATCTTGGATTGCCTTAAACAGCTGCAAGAAGATTCCTCTAATGTGAACAGAGGTCCTTTTCCCAAAGCCAGTGTTCATAGAACAACTAAATGTCATGTGAGGCAGTAACATTATTTATGGGCAAAGCAAAACATAAGCTTAGGCAATAAATATGGAAGAAACAAATTTAAATGGGTAGCCTTTGAGTTCTTGTAATAATTTTAAATCTGAGGGGTCAAATGATTGCCATAAGCATTCATAGTCAAAATTTGTAAAATAAATTTTGACTGTCACCCCTTGACTGTTCATCGGTTACTGAAGGATGTTCCGAACAGCACCCCTTGATCTGCTGGATGCTTTCTACATTGCTTATTTACCTAAACATTTAGTCAAAAGCTCTTCCTTCCATCAACAATATCAAATTTTAATTTGCCGAATACCAAAACGGACTCAAAGAATTGAGATAATTGGAGAAGGGTTTCATGCATAGCTAACTGTCATATCTCAGCAGCTTTAAAAGAAAAACTTGCATGACACAAGTCATTACTGCTGGAACTGAAGACCATCATCAATTTGACGAAGTCCAAACTAACTCTGAATATCTGATGTGTAACATCAAAAGTCCCTTTTTGCCACAGGTGGACAAGGCACAATGGGAAGAAGGGTCGTTAGGCTCTATTAAATACGACCATAACTTGAGAAACAACTCCATTTCGCTCAAAAATGGAATCTAAAAATGAAGGATCCTCAGGGCACAAATGAAGATCATGGTAAGTTTTAATAGTTCCAAAAGCAGTACGTAGATCCTTTTCCTCTTCTTCCTGAGGCAAGTATGAGATAATCACGACTGATGGCAGGATTCAGTTGGTAGCACATTATTTCTCGGTGCTGGGGCAGATTCGCTGTATGGTTTGCAAGATTAACAGCTAATGATGAAAAGAATCATTATGGCATTCTCATTATTATCAATAGTTGATTTTCTTTTGCAAACTTTAAACCAGCTGTCACAATAGACCAAAATATTGTTCCATCTTATTTGAACCTCCAACAAGTATAGCATCTAAAATTCTTATCAATTACCTTATAATGGGATGTGTCACAGCCTAAGTTTCTAAGTCGTTTCTAGTTAATAAAAGCAGTTTAATACCGACGACGGGCTCCAATTAACCTCTTTTACTTAGCTGCCCATTAAGAGCACTGCCAATAATGTAATGATTAATTTTTTCCTTTGTAAACATTTTGTTTATTGACATTAAAAGACGGCTTTCTCATTACTCTGAAATCTATCATTTCCTGGACCTATGACATCAAAATGATCTTTGAATACGCATGGGAATCTTCTTTTCAGTACTGAGTTCTTTCATCACGAAAAGTTCATGTTATCCATTTGCATGCAACTATGGGATTCTTCATTGGAGTTTTGACAGTAACCACATCTGAATTTCATTGACTTCTTGTACTATCCTCATTTCACAACACTCCTAAACTCTACTACTAAATTTGCTAGTTCTTTCCACTTATGCTATTAACACAATAAAACAACTGAAAAGAAGCTTGATAAAAAACCTGCATTGATGATAAATACTGCTATGTTTGGATCTCCTCAGTGTAAATAGCATTAATTTGACCGCATTCGTAAATTAACATTACACATTTCTTTAAAAAAACATGTAACGTTCATTTAGGAATGCTCAAGTCTCCTATCCATTATGTTTTTGGTGCTACATAAGTAAGATACAATTCTGAAAATAACAGCTTAACATACCAACACTATTAGTTGTAGTATATGTTTTGATGCAATTTTTTCTTCAGAAAATATTATTGACCAGTTTTGAATACTTCATAAACTCACTAGTAAATGGAAAATTACAAAAAAAGAAGGAAGAGAGGGAAGAGTGAAATACAAGATGTTAGTGGTACATATTAAACAGTACTTTGAGAAGAGAGAATCGGAGGTCTGGAAACAGTTAAGTAAGAAGCAAGAATTTAAAAGGGAATATAATTTGTATGATAGAAAGAGAGAGAGAGAGAAAAAAAATCATGCAGTGGAGCAGAGCCAACCATGGATGCTGCTAGGCTGTGAGGATGCTACAGTCCAACATCGTGAGGCCAGTCAGGCAAACCCTTTGATTATGTTCAGTCATCCCTTGATCTCAACACTGCCTGGACTTGCTAACATAGCATGCAAACAATCTACGGAACATCTAAAAAGAATGTATGTAGTTCAGTTCGCTTGGAAATCCCTTAGGCAAATAATTTCTTCTGAGCTCAACTTTGGAAGCACTACAGAAACATAAGAAATACTTTTGAGCACATTCTCTACTAAACACCACAAACAGACCAAGGGAAACAAAATTATAGCTTTAAAGAGTAAGAAAAAATCAGGCTTAAAAAACTTTTGACAAAAGTACCATTATCATAAATATATTAAAAATGCAACTACTGCAAAATATAGTTTCAGTAAATTGGCAAGACATACCTCATGAAAAAATTCTCGGAATAATTTAAAAAACTGGTCTTGATTTATTTACAAATGAATGAAAAATAAAGGTTTGTTAGCCTAACATGCAATGATACATTGTAGCCTGTAATCGTCTTAAGTACACTTTAACTATGTCTCATACAACTGACATAAGGATACTCTCAATCTGAGCCTCGACCATTGAAAAAAAGCTTTAATCAGTACAGAATAGCTTACCAAGATTGTAAAAGAATAATAATAAACGACTATAACAACTAAATTATGTAAATAAAAAAGGTCTCTATGTGATTAGTTTTGTAGGAAATAAGCTAAATCAGTGGTACCTTCCAAAACTGGAAACGAAACGGAAAGCAAAGAACATTCATTCCACATGCCATGAAGCACTAGCTCTTACTGATAATCACCATGCAATAAGGAAAGGAACCATTCACATGAAAGAGATATTTCTAATATCCACTACAGCCGCACTACTTTTAAGCCAGGCAGTGTTGAGTTTTAACATTTAAAAATCCTTTGTTTAGTCAACACTATTTACTGAATTGTAACTATACACAGAAATATCATCAGAGGTACTGTATATAATATAACCTTTGATAGGAGAGCATGATTAGGAATGAAGGCAAATAATAAATGACAAAATTTATATAAATTAGTAAATAAGGTTCAATTCTGTCTGGGAAGCCTGGTTCTTCAACCAGGAAAAAGGAAAAGAAAATCCGCATCACTAGTAACTTCAGTCTAAAGTTTGTTCTAATGTTTGTGTGATATGCAACACAAACCTTCCCAAACCGTATGAGCTAATCTTAATGACATCTGCAATAACACACTGCAAAATTATATTAATCAGTTAGTGTGAATGGAAAATACTAGTTAATGTCGAAGTGGTATGTGATTCATTCAACTTATGAGAATGGCAAGACTAAATAGTAAATATTCCGTACAATATTATAAAAAAATAATGATCATCGTTATATTTCTCTAACAGCATCTGGCAAGACAGTAATTATACATTCCTGATAAAACATCTTACTTTGGATGAAAAAAGATTCAAAAATACTATATGCTGCAAAAACCATGTGGTTAAAGAAACAGGCTCTCTTCCTGAAAATGTTATTATTATTGTATAAAGGTTTTATGGGAAAAAATGGACAGTCCTGTGGAACAGAAACCACATCAGGTCATTTAGACATCTTACATTTGTATTTTTTCCTAAATGTTTTGCTTTCAAAACTCAAAGATCTCATGGTAATTTATGCAAAATGAAAAAACTGACTCTCCTTAAAACAGAAATGATTGAATCTTTTCATTTTATTTACTTTGATGAACTTCAAAATTTAGGATGCAGATTTTTACAAAAATACACACCTAAAAATAATTCTGAAAATACATTATTCTAACAGCTATGCTCTAAAACTCATGAATACTTTGTACAGATGTATTTATATATGTGCTATATATGTGTATATAGACCATAGCCTCCAGACCTCAACAATTAACTATCTTCTTCATCAAATTGTAAGATAATACCTAGGTTACCAAATTCTGAACGAATTATACTGAAGGCAGATTCTGAACTTTCTTTCTAATCATTGAAAAGTCACTATCAGATTGGAAACTTAACAAAATTCCTCACCGAGTCTCAAATTTTCAAAAACAAAGATAATGCTATCCAATGATGGATTAGTAACATCTTATACAGTTTAGAAGATTATGAAAATTACCATTTTACCTCAACAGTTATTGCTAATATCTTGCCCTTAACATCCAGTTCAAGCTCAAATTACCCATAAAATATTGTGTGACAAGAACAGGTGACTTCTTGTTAAAATGACCATAGAGCCTCTTAAGGTTTTAGCTCCCTACATTCAGAGAATTGTTAATCTACTCCTAATTGAAACATTATTCACAAATACTGCGCCACTTTAGCATATCTGAAATTTGCAAAAAGAAAATGAGCAACCCTGAAAAAGAATTGACCATGTATGGGTTAGAGATTAAAAGTTTAATCATCACTCTTTAGTGGTAAATGTAAACTTACCTTCATCATAAGAAGAAGTGTATTGAGCACAATGAGTAACATGATGAAGTATTCAAAGGGTGCTGAAACGACAATGCGCCAGATCTTGTACTTGAAGCTGTCATGATCCTTAGGCATATATCGCTCCAAAGGCTTAGCTTGAATGGCAAAGTCTATACATGATTTCTGTAAGAGATGAACAAAGATGTGAGAGCCACAGTAGTAGATATGAATTCTATCTCTGAAAGAAGAGCTTTTGTTGACAACCTTTCCATTATGGGTCATAGTCCATCCACAAAGTTTACTTGAAAACTGTCCTGTGTATTTCACTATTCTCCTCCCGGAGATGATCTCTCTCAGTCACGTCAATATGTACTCTAAGTTTTTATCACTGAAAAATAACCTGGTAACAACGAATGTCACTGTCACTTAAAGGACTATCTAACCTCTGAGAAGTATATGCTTAATTAAAGAATCTCTAGAAGGCAAGAACATCTATGGGATACCATTGTTTTTCGTGGGTAATGAATCAATGAAGATACCAACTTCAGATATAATAGTAGTTCATATAGTGTTAACGAGAAAATGAGAGAAAATGTGAAATTGCATCCATTACTAATAACAAGAGGATTATTGTTTTTTTTAACTAGGTGCATAAATGCGTATGTCTACCCTGAAGATTAAAAGGGAAGTAGTGTTTTCCACATCTGAATTACAAAGTGAATACAAGCAATTTTTCCATTTCTCTCAAATGATACAAATCCTTAACATTGGAATAATCTAGGTAGGGACCATCACAGGAAGTAACTGCGCTGATACGTCAAACTTAGCGTGTGTGTGTGTGTGTGTGTGTGTATATATATTATATATATATATATATATACATATATATATATATATATATATATATATATATATATATATATAGAGAGAGAGAGAAGAAAAAAAAGATAAATAGAGAAAAAAAGCTCGAGAGAGAGAGAGAGTGGGAGAGAGAGAGAGAGAGAGAGAGACTTTTGTGACACAACCTATTGCAACATCAAGTAATTCATCCCCATAACCTGCATAATTATGTTTCTTAAAGCCCGAATACTCAGATTTTTGGACACAAAAGCAACTTTAAAAGTGTAATGAATATTAGAATCTTTGGTTACTCTGCCTTATAATATGGAGAGAAGCCCTAAACATCGCTAAAAATACCTGTATGAAAGTGAAACTCAACCTAAGAAGGGTACCTGAATGCGAAACAGCTCTTCCGAAGTATATGGATGGAGTCCTGTGGTACTGGGGAAAGCTAAATCTATAGCAAGCATTCACAGAATTCTGAATTGTGGACAACAGCAAGATACACGTTGGAAACGCAATATGTGCTACCTCCTCAGTCTCACCTGATTTTTATCCAGCTCTCCATCCTGCAACTCAGATTCTCCTTGCTCCTGAAACGTGATGATGATAAGAGCAACGAAAATGTTCACGAAGAAAAAAGGGAACACAATGAAGTAAACGATATAAAAGATGGACATCTCCACGGCGACTTCTGGCTGTGGTCCATGGTCCTCACGTGTAGCTGCCATTGAGTTCTTGAGCACTCTGGGTGAAGTAGAAAACGATTCTGTTAGTAAAAAACGACTTTGCACTTACCCTAAAGTTTTCTTTAAAGTAGGACGTTCAGAAAACTTCTTGAAAAGAAACAGCCTAGTCTTGACTGATCTGAACTCTCATCGTTAATACTCTGCTAATAGTCGGTCACTAAGGACACACCGTTACCTATCTGCCGAAGGTAAGGTAGCACTTGAATTTATAAGGCAGGATGTTAACAAAATCAATGATAAAATAAAGATAAATCAAAGGAAATTGCTGTAGGAAAAATATGAAGATACAATGTCTTAAAGGAAATTTACAGTTTGTCAGAAAAACTCATACAAAGCCTAAAGGGAGGATTCCAGAAACAGAATTCTTTTGATCTTATTTGAATTCCTTGAAATATAATTATGGTGAACTTTACTTAGACTTAGTGAAGATACTGTCTATTTCTAGCTGCCAGGATACTGTTCACAACACAGTTTCTTGATTAAAATATCTTACATTCAGAAAACTGTGAAGTTTAGTAGCTTAGAATTCCTATTTTGTCAATCATAAGTATAATGCAGACATATCTAGGAACCTACAGAAGACTAGTATACGTATCTTCAGAACTCACTTCATGGGGGTGAACAGACTAGAAGAAATTAACTTTTATTTTATAAAATCACAGCTCTCAATTCACATGACATAACACAGTAACGCATGACACGACTAAAAAATATATGTCTACTTACAAAGGCCACCCTTCTCCTGTTTGGACAGCAAAGAGGGTTAACATGGCAGCCATCACGTTGTCATAATGGAAGTCCTGCTGCCGCCATAACCTTGGTTTTACTTCTGGTGGACGCTCATACCCTTCGAAGACGAAGAACTCACCCCTACAAGATTTGTTCGATATTAACATCGGGACAAATAAGGGATTTTGACGTAGGAAAAATCTATTTCTGGGCGAGGAAGCAAACATCAGGACAAATAAGTGTCTGTGATAAGATTGGCACAAAAACCAAAATCCTGATTTAAACACGGGACAAATAAGCGATGTGGGTCTATTCATGAAAATCCTGATTTAAACACTGGGACAAATAAGCGATGTGGGTCTATTCATGAAAATCCTGATTTAAACACTGGGACAAATAAGCGATGTGGGTCTATTCATGAAAATCCCATTATTCATATAAAAATGTTTCTTTACTGGAAGACGCTTAAATCGTTTCTTAAGCCATTAAAAAAAGATTTATAATAAAAAGTGTCTAAAAAGAAATAAGCATTCCCCTAACTGAGTTCAATAGTTCCTTTATTCGAATTAGCTATGATCAATTGCCAAAACAGTGATTTCAAATGAAGAACAAATTAAAACTGAATAATACTAGAAAAGTTGGAAAGCAAGATAAAGCAGTTTTGTTACTTAACATGGGTAAAAGAAAAGTGAAAGAAAATCAATGAAAAGAGAATACCAGCAAAGTTTTCTTATAATACATGTGACATAACAGGCATGTCTCGCCTCGTTTTTCTTTAGCTTTCCTTTTGCACGCTCACATCTTCCTTTTCATTCATGTCTATTCCTTGTTTGTGTCATTTACAATACCAACCTACAGCCTGTCTATCGATTTTGAACAAAGATGTTCGCAGAACATCCTACATACTCTGGGATGAGAATTCTCAAAACTTCTTTGGCTAATTCCCAAAACTCATTTCTAAAATTTGAAGTCTCCCTGCATATATTCATTGAACTCTCATAAACATTTTACCACTTTATACAAAACCAGCCTGGTTCACTGTCTCCAGCTATGTCCTTTTATACACAGTCAATATCCACATGAACTATCAAGCTTACACTATCTCCTTCCACACTTGTCATTCACCCTTGTCTCTCTTCCATCTCCCACAGTCAACTAGTCTTTACAATACACGCTCCAAAGACTGAGAACTGTAGTAACGCCAGATTTACATCTTTTATTCAGATATTTCTTTGCTCATTAACAATTTTGCTACATTTACTTGCCAGTACAACAACTTGCTCTCAATTCAGTTTTTGCTCATATACACCAGGCCATCCAATAAAAAATTGACTTACCGAAGCTAGCGCCTGGAAAGTGCAAACAGCTTGGGATTCTAATGGACCATATCCAAAACGGACAAGTTGGAGCATTACATGAAAATGGGAATCTGTCTAACAAATGTCAAGGTTTGCCGTGTTCTTTTAGGCTTAACGCACTATCTGGTGAGGCTGAAGTCTCGATGAATGTATCAAGATTTAATTGTTCTCATACAGCTTAGTGATCAAGCTGCAAAATATCTAAGAAAATGCATCCAACAGTTGATGCTTGCAAATGCCTAACAGAAAAATATTAACATTAAATAAAAGTTTTAAAATGTTAGATTATGAAAATAACCAACAAGATTAAGTACCTGAATTAAGCTGTTATACAGGACTGTTACAGTAACAATAACTATTTATCGTAATTTTATGGCATGTGTCAATGGGCTTAAAAATGAAGACTGGTTTTTCTTACAACTTGGATTGATAACAGCATTGCTCTGTTACAAGGATATTGAAAGTTATGCCAATTTTACAGGAAAAATATAGTGGTATAGAAACAGGCAGCTATGATCAGTTGAAGATATGGAAATAAACATATTTTGTACGTTAAAACCTCATTCAAACTGGCCTAACCAGACAGAGAAAAATTCTCATAATCAATAATTTTAAAACGACAAAAAATATTAATATACAAAATATCAAATAAGCAAAATTGTTGCTGAATTGCAAGTTTCGTAAAAATAAAGGCATAATTTTGCAGGTGCATGGATAAGCTGATTATGTTAATTTCACAAACCTTGCAGAGTTTGGCAACTAACAGGTCACAATTTGCATGGACTGCTTCTTATCACTTTGCTGTGAAACATACTTTTCCCTTGAATTTGGGGATATTGAAAATAGCATAGTATACAAAATATGGGTCGAACTGTATGATCAGAGTCTTATCTTTTGTGCGTTATTGAATAAAGCAGACCCTGGTATAAATCTGTGCCCTGTTTAGAAAACACTGAAGAGAGGCAAAAAATACTTACTGACACTGAGCTCTTTCATGCACACTTTCATCAGTGCAGTAGAAAAACTTTCCATTAAACAGTTGTACAGCAATAACAGCGAAGATGAATTGGAATAGTATGTACACTATGAGAATATTGAACACATTCTTAAGGGAGTTGACAACACAATCAAACACCGCTTTCAATTTCGGCACTCTCTTGATGGTTTTGAGCGGTCGAAGAACACGGAGCACTCGAAGTGACTTGATAGTACTGAGGTTCTGTCCAGTTGTGCTGCCCCTGTATGCACACACCACAAGCAGATCACAGTTAGCAAATGAGCCATTGCAAAATAACTTAAAATTTGTGTACATAAGTGAATATTTCTGATTAAAAGTATAATTTTCACACAAAAAATCATGAGTTCACTCTATAACTCTAATAGAAATTCTTTGACTAAAAAAAGGCCATTAGGAATAACCTTGCTTTTATTGCTTTTGCGTCTGCATAAATAAGACTAAGTAAAAGTCTTCACTGCACTGAGTGCAGATCCTTGAATAAAGACAGATGGCAAAACTGAAGTGATACATAAAACTTGACAACTGAGCTTGACTACTACAAGGCAGGCGTTAGGGAGAAATAACAATTCCCAAACAAATCAGTGCACATGTAAATAACAGACTACTCCCTGAGGCAAGACATTACAAAATACAAATATACATGTGGCCACAGTAAGAATATAAAATGATTGGACATGTTGTCAAATGCTTCATAAAAAAAGTGTTTATAAAGTTTGTAACGATGGTTATGTCACTTTCATTGTTTCGTTCTGAGTTACTTGGTAAGCAAGTGTTGCTATGGAAATGTTCTGCTTTAGTAGTTTATTATTGCATATAATTTTGTTCTATGGATTTCACTATATTTATCAATCATATGTCTACTCATGCAAAAATAAAGTTCTTATTCTTAAGCTATAAAGACTACAATGAGCCACTTGCTGAAAATATAAGGAAAATACATAAATACATACATACACACATATATATACACATACAGTATTTCAAGTAATTACATATACAGTATGTGCATATACATATATATTAAGAGAAAGAATATAAAAACTGATATCATGTGATATATATATATATATATATATATTATATATAATATATATATATTATATATATATATATATATATATATATATATATATATATATATATACAGGCAGCCCCCAGTCATCGGTAGGATCAGTTATCGGTATTTCAGTTTTATGGCATTTGTCAAATATATTCATAAGTGTGGTTTACAGTACCGTTGTCTGGTTATTGTTAGGTTAAGCGCCATGAGACCCTCATAAAATACAAATATAATGACTATGCATTTTTTTAAAGTTATGCTTTACGTCTCTGTATCCAATAATACTGAATGTATTCTCATACTGCTATTGTATTATAAAATACGAATAAAGCGATCAATGTTTTCGTTGGGAAAAATCAGCTGAGGGCGACTACGAGGCATGTTTATTTCACGCAATTCAGATCGATCTTGTTTCTAGCATTAATGAAGTTGTTGTACACTAAATTTAGCTACTTTTTTCGTTAATAGAAGGCACTGGGGCTATGGGTTTTGTGTAAAAATATTAACTAGTTCTCTTTTTACCTGATTTCTTCATAGTACGAGCTTTACGTATTTATCTAATATTGGCGTGAAAACAACAGTAAAATGTGTTCTTTCATGCCAAGTAGTTTTGATTAAAATACTTTTTTCTCCTGTATCATTTACTGTTGATTTTCATCCATGTTCCTAATGCAGGATAATTTATGGTCATTAGTAGTTTGAACATTGTTTATTTCAGCTTCAGCTACAACACTTGCAGCTTAAACTTAGCAGTATATTTCCTTGCTGATATTTTCTCCTTAGCGAATAAAGGTACTATGCAAAAATATATCAGTCCTATTCTAATTAAAGTCATTTGTAACATAACTACGGTGATTTATTTACTACTATATGATGGCTGAAATGTATGGAAAATAGCTCTTATTATCGATTTGGTTGTTCATAGCAAAACAACTGTTTTCATTTGGTTCTTTATGGCTGTAAACGTATACCCATCGACTATAACGTTACTAACAATACTTTTATCATTCTCTTTTATGTTTTTTTATTTATTTAACTAGAAATGGGATTAATAAAGAGATGGAGAAAACAGGTAGGAAACGCCTCAAAGAAGAGGAAGACGATATCAATGGAAATGAAATAAGACATTCTGAAACAGGTGACTTTTTCCTCTCTCTCTCTCTAGGCCAAGGTTTACCTGTAAGTTTATCAAATCCAGCTTTAAAAGTTTGTAGAACTACCGTGCAGACCATAGTAAAGGTCTAGGCAAACTAAATTCCACATTATTAGAGTAATTACATATTAGGGTAAAATATCTGCCTGTGACATGGTCTAAGGTGTCGTTAACCAGTCCAGGGGGATCGCAAGGGGGATTGCGGCACCCGTATACTTTGAATTTTGGTTATTGGCAATTTTCAGTTATTGTCAAGCTCCAGGAATGGGAAACCCACCAATAAATGGGGGTTGCCTGTAAATGTAAATATATTTTATATAGTATATATTTTATATATATATATATATATATATATATATATATATAGATATATATAGAATATATATATAATATTAATAATATTATAATATAATTATAAAGAAAGAGAGGGAATAGGAAATATACATATCTATATATATACATATAAATGAAGGAAGATATAGTCGTATATAATTCGGAACCTTTCGTGGGATCGGATACATAAGACCAAGAAGGTGTCGGCTAGATAGTATGGCAGAGGTGCAGTAGCAGCATGTCCTTAGTATCCAGAAAACGCAAGAGCACAAACGTCAATCAAGCAGTATGGGTGGAAAGGGGTTAGGGGCTAGGGGATGGTTCCAATGCTTTTACTGATAAGCCTTCTGAGTAAGTATATGAAGTGATGTCTGCTGTGAAAATGTTCTCCAGAGGTGGTTCATCTCTGATCCAGCAGGAGGATGATTATGGCAGCTACTGTAGCTGTTTATCCCTCGCATCACCATCAGGAAGTGGTTAACGAGAAAAACGAGACAACAGTCAGTGCTCTGATAAACCAAGGAGGCAATTCCACAACATGTGTGGTCTCGTAGACTAGCACAGGAGGCTCACCAGCAGCAGCACTATGACCATGCACACACGCACACACATACACACTGTCGCAATCATGTGCTTACTGTTACTAAGGCCATTGCATTGTAACGCCTACTATGCTCCATTAATCAAGGACTTTCTTCTCATGGCTCTAACCTCTAAACTATGCATACTGTTCTCACCAACATATCGTCCTACATTCTTTCCATATTTTGATCTAGAAACCACACCTTCAGCTCATCTCTATATTTCTGGCCTTTATCTTACTCCTTACTCTTCATTTTCAGCAAGTTCAATATTCCTTAACTGAATTTAACCAAATACACTTTACTTCTCAGTATTTGCACATTTACTTCACACAAATACCTATTACATTTATACCTTAATGCCAATATATGCACTCCATGACTTACAATCTTCGCCTGTCCATGGACACGTTAATTACACCACTTTCTGGCTTCCATTTAGGTCAACAACATTACATTCCCTAGAATCTATTTTCGTTTCTCGCCTCTGGCAAAGTTTACATGATCTCATCAGTCTTTGAAACCTCACCTCACTAACTAGTAATATATTCCCTGCAAATATCACTGCTCCACATTACAAATTTTAGTCTTGGTTCCGATTCTTCAAACTTCTATATCTTGTGTCTAAAAACTGCATATACACTTCACATATATATGTATACATAAAAACATATGTATATATATGTATACATACATATATGTGTATACACATACACACACACACACACACACACACAATATATATATATATATATATATATATATATGTGTGTGTGTGTGTGTGTGTGTATATGTATATATATTATATATATATATATCTATATATATATATATATATATATATTATATATTTAATATTACATATAATATATATATTATATATAAATATAATATAATATATATATATATAATTATTAGACTATATGGTTATATATATGGATGGAGAGATAGATTGACAGAAAGATTGGAAAGATATGTAGATATAAAGATATATATATATATATATATATATATATATATATATATATAATATATATAATATACATATACTTTATATTTATGATAGATGGATGGATTAGATACGCAGTTGACAAACAGATTGGAAAGAGATGTAGATATAAAGAAAGATGAACAGATGTGTGCATATTTTATGGCAATAATATGTAAAGGTATGTTTGTATATATATCGATATAGAATGAATCTATACAAACACACATGCTCACAGAAATGTGTGTACTTTATTATTATATACGCATATATATCATATATCATATATATATTAATAATATTATTATAATATATATATATATATATATATCTATATATAGAACATGTACCAAAAACTCTACTTGTATATCCATAGCTTGTTTACAATGAAGAAGCTGACTTAACAGCAAAGAATTCTATAGCCATAAGTTTCCGTACTTATTTTTTTACTTAATAAATCTAGGAACATAAATGCTAAATCAACTTCAAAAATAAAATATTGCTCTCTAATTTATCAGAGTTGTTTGCAGCACCAACTCCATTTTCTACTATGTACTGTAATACATTTAAAGGCTCTTAATTTCTTAACAGTAAACATAAACACTGTGAATATCCTAAAACCTTTATATTTATTATAAGCAAATCTGTTTATATCGGGTAAATTTAGAATTTTATATATTTATAGTACTCCAACTTAACACAAAGCAATAGTGAGATATGCACACTAGTTTCTGATTTTACCATACGATTTCTGCAGTGACTGAGATATACTCTAAAGTAATCATTTTATGTATAATTTCATGCACTGTGTAAACCATATGTCAAAGTACACATATTGACAAATGTTAGTGTAAAGTGCCCTAAGCTTTCTTAAAATAGGTATTTTGACATTAGTTAATGTGTTATAATATATAAAAATCTGATATTTCATTATAAAACCCCCAAAATTCAAACAACTGCTTTCAAAAGTGTACCAAATATGTCTTAACTGAAAAAGATAAGATGTGAATTGCTCAATCAGAGTAGTATCTATCATTTCTTTCAGAGATGACAGCGTTCACAGTTAAGCAACATATCCATAGAGGAGAAATAGTTTTACATACAAACTAGCAATGGTATTCTTTCTTTTACTTAATGACAAACATCTGCAGATTTAGGTTAGCAAATTTTCAAAATGAAATTTGTACCCATAATCCTTGCTGCTTTATGCTATACTATATAACATTTCCTATCTTAGAGTTCACAGTTTCAGAATTATTCACAGACTGTGGATGTGATGTTGTTGGGTGTCACTTATTCACAGGTTATAGTGATTCGATGTCAATGAGTTACTTGTGGCTTATTAGTTAAAAACAAATAATGGTCAATAATATACACATAAATATATATATATATATATATATATATATATATATATATATATATATATATATATATATATATACATGTTATGTGTATATATATAATGTGTGTCGATTGTCTATCACTGTATCTAAGCAAGAAGCCACAAATTCGAATTCTGGTTGGCGTTAATGCATTAATCAGTTGCAGTTTCCATGGTAAAGTACATCCAATTTGTGAGTGATGATGTGATGTTTGAGGCTTGATGTTTGTGAATATATATATATATATATATATATATATATATATATATCTGTATATATATATCTATATATATATATATATATATATATATACATATATATATCTATATATATATATATGTATATATATATATATATAAACATATATACACATTTACACATTATATGTAAATGTACGATACACACACATACACACACATATATATATATATCACACATACATATATACATCTATATATATATATATATATATATATATATATATATATATATATATATATATATATATATATATATATATATATATATATATATATATTATGTATATAATAGTCATTGCTAAATACCCTACTCTCATGAATTTGGTTATCACAGATTATTGCTGTAATGCTGTTTGAGATGACAAATCCCAAAGATGAAATTTACTAGTGTGTAGGAAGACCAAACCATTTGAATCATGTTATGTGCATTAATCCTCCTAAAGTTAACCAAAATTAGGATATGGTACTCAACTGTATATTGATCATAAGCAGTACCAATTAATAACTGTAAGCTTTCTGGCATCACAACTTCCATGGTCATTGATGCCGATCACAAACAGCAATGTTAATGGGTTAATTATGTACTGGTGTTGGTGTGAAGAATTTCATGAGTACATTACACACATACTTTAAAACAGGCTTAATGCTTCACAGTTTACATACCACAATGTCACTACTGACACTAGTTGAGAATAAGGCTGACAACAAAATTACAGTATGGAAGCTCACTGGGTAATAGGCTTTTGGTTTATACTAATTTCAGTGTCCCTGTTCTCATAGGAAGAGCTTGCTGATTCAAGATATCTTTATAGTACTTAAATGTTTATGTATAACAAACAATATATGGGATTCGGAAGTGGAAATTTCATTATAAAACTAGTGTTCCTCTCCATGATAATTTCCATCAGAAGGTCTAAGAATATCCTTGTGCACGGGACCTCACAACGAACAACTTTGTCTCTCCTTCTAATATGATATGCTTTTCCCTAAGACAAGATACTTCCTCTAAGTGGCTGACTGACAGTACTGAATGGGCTTTTTCTACTTAGATATTCAAGTTTCCTTAGTAAGATTTGAGGCATTTATAGAACATTAGACGAATTTATACCCTATTAGTTTAGGAGTAGTCACTAACTTAGGTGCAGAAACTAAGTAAAAGATACCCATCTTGAAATTGATTTGATTTATATAGATCTTTGACATTATGCCAAGCACTGGGGCAACTAAGGCCAGTTAGCGCTGAAATGGAAATAAGGTTTGAAAAGTGTTACAGCAGGCAAACCTCGCAGTTGCACTATGAAACAATTGTTAGGAGAGGGTGGACAGTGAGATGGAGGAAAGAGATTATGAACAGAGGTACAGTAAAAGGAATGAAAGTAGTTGCATCTAGGGGCCAAAGGAACGCTGCAAAGAACCTTAAGTAATTCCTATATTGTACCGAATGAGGTACGCTGATGGCACAACCTCCTTACGGGGCATTTTGAAATTGACTCTACTGCTGTTCTTAAAGACGAGTCAAGCAGTAATATAGTAATTAAACTTCCAAGAAGGTAGCAATAGTTGTTGCTCATAGCAAAAATAGAACTTGACTGATTCAACAGAATAATTTATTACACTTATCCCTCTAACCTTTTCTGGGGAATGTGCCAGGAAAATAATTTTCACGACACCAAATATATAGGTATTTCAAATTGTGTTAAGCCATGATTGTACTATATCAGCTCCTACTAATAATATCTGCAATCATACTGTGAAATGGAATGAATATAAAATGTATGCCAAAGGCTCAAATGCTGGGACCTATGAGGTCATTCCGCACTGAAAGGGAAATTGAGAGTAAAAAGGTTTTAAATGTATAACAGGAGGGAAAGTAAGATGGAAGAAAGAGAATGTTAAAAGAGGTGCAGTAAATGGAATGAAAGGGTCATGGCTAGGGCCGAGGGGATGCTGCAAGGAACGTTAATATCTAGTGTATCGCTTGAGCGTATTGCATAGGGGGCTTGAGTGCCGTCAGCTGCTCCTCTATGGGGACAATCATATTGTGCTCATGGAAATGATTCAACAAGAATATGATGTGTCAGATCTACTTTCCACTTCGTCAGCTTGAAGGCTGGATTAAAACTGAATCTGAGACTATCAATTACCACAGTCACTGATTATACTATAATTAATGACGAAATTGGGCTGTTGTAGGAAGGATGCAAGGGTTATCGCCAATAGTCTGGGAGACGTAAAAAGCATTCTTGCTATGATGTAGTTTCGCATCACCAGAATCTTATTATATTACGTATGGTAAATACATATTAAATATATTATAATGACATGTCCCTCATAAGTTTTAACATAGAAATTTAAACATTTTTGACAATTACACAGTTATTCAATCATATTGCCTTGCAGATACAATGTTTCCTGTGTTCTGTGGGTAACTTTTCTGAAGCTCACTTTTGGAGTATGTTGTTTTTCTAAGGTCTGACAATGATACTGATTTCATCCTATTTGATCAAGTCAAGAATGATGTTGTGTGGCATATTATTGTAGACAAGAACGGGTTATTCTTGGCTTCTTAGATATACACCAAGATATGTGACAAAGTCATGGAAGAGATGGAGAAAATCTTACCTATTTAGGTTCAAAATATGAACTGGAGGTATGTCAGCTTATCTCCTCAGATGACATATCCAGTTGGACTATTCTTTGTTTTCAAACAAATGGGTTCAAATTACAAGATCTAGAGCTTTAAACATAGAGCTACTATTCACATCAGAATAACATCAACAGAAGCTGTGCATGCTGGCAAGGAGACAGCCAAGACGTCCCTGGGTATCCTAAAATAACAGTTCAGATTGGTGGTTAAAGTACCAATCAAGTTTTGGCCTTTGTGACCAAGAAAAGAACTGTATTAAACTTGTGCTGCTTTCCAAAGCTGAAGGAGATATGAACTGATGCTCTTGTTGATTGGCCACTTGAGGAATTCACAAACACTGAAGGGATCCACCACAGAACAGCTTTGGAAGTTTTGGGTAATCTGGAAACCCACCCAGCAGGCAGACGATAAAAAGGGTTATCAACCAGGTCATAGGCAGTACACAAGAAAGAATCAATTTCACAAAAGTTTCCTCCTTGTTGATAACACTAAGGCATCTCAACACCATAGGAAACCAGTATGACAACATTCATTATTGCTATTGCCTTCCAATATGACCTCCATCTTCTAGCCCAGAGACCAAAGGATCATTGTGATATTCAAGACTCATTATCACTTGTGTACAATGAAGGGTTTGGTCCAGTTTCCTAACTCCAGTTGCTGACAAGAAATTCATGGTCTAATGAGAAACTGTAGCATTAGGTATGTGACCAGTGTCATCATTGATGCTTTGGATAAAGGGTGCATGCGATGACAGTAGTCTGTTTGAAGATATAGCCTGAATGTTTTTACAATTTCATAAGAATACCAAGAAATTATTGTGAAGTTGGTTTTGACAGAAAGGAAGAAGATCATGTTGCTGAATTGCCTAAGAGTCCCAATAACAATCTTCCCAAAGAAGAGTTGATGGCATTCAAGTAAGGCATGTGGTGGATATTAAAGCCTGCTCTTGGTTGAAGAGGTAGAATATCAAGAAGTGCTATCTTTAGGATGCCATCAACTTTGTTAAGAATGATCCTAACACCTACAAGTGATAAAGCAGTGTAACAATTCATTTGGCCCTTCAGCTATACAGCAAGAAGTTGGAAGAGAGGAAGTGATGTACTTTAGCATTTTTAAACGTCTTCCTACAGGCCATCCTTCATCATTCACTCCCTTCTCTGCTGCTCATCTGCACTCAACAGTAATCCCCATCTCTCATTGCTAATCGAGCTGATAAATCTGGATGGTGAAAAATTCAAGCAATACTACACTCCATTGGAAGGGAGGATGACAACAAACGAAAAAGTGGGTGCTGCCTGACGTCTTGCCAATGGGTAGGGAGAATAGACTTGTTGAATATGGCTGGATTGGGCACAAGTTATGATGAAATTAGAATTTTTTTATTTGATTTTCTAGGGAAATTTAGAAGGTGGCTGCAGTCACTTGGAATGTAACTGTATTTTCCAATGTTTTTAATGTTATCTTCGGAGCATTCCTCAAGGATAGCCTTTATAGACTGATCATTTGATATTACAAGAAATTTAGAAGATAATCAACTGTATTTGACTTGAAAGCCATGTAAACATATGGTCAAAGGGTGGAAAGAATGCGACAACTTGGAACCCATCATCATTTTTCCAATAACTGAAGATGCTGGAAAGCATCCCAACTTCCCAGCAGAGACTGCTGCATTTCGAAACAGAAAGGAAAGAATAGCTGATTGTAACACGAAATAGTAGAAGTAGTACGAACTGTGGTAAACGTCAAAAGTAAATTTGTTAATACCTGTGATAAAAATCAAAAGTAAATCTTTTTAATAAGTTAATTCCCCTTCAATCACGTGACAGGGGTAAACATAATGATTGTCTCGACCTGATGAAATCTATTATTATAAAATCTAAGCACAGCCCTTAAAAATTCATATTTACTAACATCTTATATAAACATTCGTAAATGTACACAAACTAAAACCAAGCAAAGATTTCTAAATGTGAATAATGATTAATATAATACAAGACACACAAAATATGACGACGGTGCCACAAGCAAACGAAAAAGGAAATTTAGCTAAATAGTCGAAAACTATAGCAAAATGTAGAGAATAAAGCATCCAGCTGGCTACCAATTGAATAACAAACCCCTAGGCCACTAAAATAACATACCAGTAATTACAAATGAACAAAATACTATAAAATATAATGTATCTCATCTTTCAATTTATAAAAACTGAAGCACTGCAAGAAACTGAAGCAAAGACATAAGTTAATAACTAAAATCAAGTCTTAAACTGTAAATAGTGAATAAAGCAGAACTGATAAAATGGTCAACATTACCTGTGGAGATACTGATGAGCATTCAAGAAATGGATCAAAGAAAGGAAATCCACAAAAGGCTAAAAATAAGTTGGTAAAATGAAAAAATTCTACCTCTACTTTAGACTAAAGTACGGTGGTATATATATCTATATGACTATTTTAACATGTTGTATAGGAAGACTCTGAATTAGTATCAGTAACACAATTGCTTTAGGATTATTCGTTCAAAAAGCTTCAGAGATTTGTAGCCCAAATATGTTCCAGCTAACTTTGGCAAGATAATTATTTCCAGTCTCTGTTGTGAGAGCTGGTAAGCTGTCCAAACTCATTACAACTTTAAAGTTGTGGTAGTTTAAGGTAACTGTTTACTGTTTTATACACTTTGCTACCAAAGGTTTGAATCATGGTTAAGGTACTATGAATTTATCATACAATGCAAAATTACTTAAACAATTAAGTAAAACAAAAACCAAAATGTCATGTGGTATGAGATACTGGATATCAAAGAGAATAACTTTTATGTTTAGTCTGTAATTGTTAATTAAAGTACACACACGCACATACAAACATAAATATATGATATATATCATATATATAATATAAAGACTTAATGGTGTGAACTGTAGCATTATTCTGTTTGAAGAGAGGATGGAACATAGATTTGATTCCTGCACAAAGTTTGGTAGAAGGATATCCTCTATAAAAATCTTAATGCACCTCTGTTAACCTAAGCAGTGAATGAGGTTCCTGGCATTTAGATGACAGCAAAGGACGCAACCAGTGTTGAAAGGCATGGGGCTAAAAATTTCAAGCCTAAATACTTACGGAAACGAGTGTATCAACACCTGGTGCTACACTAGAGGAAAAGGGCATGTGGAAATGCAAAAGACTGGGATTTATTGCATGGAACCTTGTCTGAATCTTTGAAAGATTTCGACCTTAACAGCTGCTACTGCTAATACACCAGATACCACACAAACAATCACAACTACACCATTTATGTCATTACTGAAGATAACGTCTTCTTCCCTTTTAACTGAGGGAAATGAATCAGAAACCATCTGCAATTTTCCTTCTAATATGAAGACTGTTACTGTTCCATGGCCAAACTCTATTATTAAAAGGACTGCTGCAATAACAATTAATACAACCACAATGACAACAATAACTGTACCTCAAGGCCTAAACATTTTCCTTTGTACTTTTGTTTTTAGTCTACTTTGGAATACACTATTTTGAAAGAATAGTGAGTACCTGGATTCAAGTCAAAATGTATTCTGACAGTACTGATCAACAAGGTAAGAATGTGTTGGAATAAAGGTAAACTTGACTAACATGTTTGAGGACTGAAAATTTAATCATTCTTGGGAGAAAATAGAAGCTATACCCATCTCGAAAAGGATCTTGATGGTGCTTTTTCTGCTGTGATAAATTCAATGCAAGATGATTCTACCTCAACTGATTTCAGCATTCTTTCACCCTCTACCACTGGCACATGCAATATCTTTCCTAATAGAGACTGATACTTCTAAGGCCACAAAACGAAGGGTCTGAATTCAGACTTAATGCTATAAGAATTCACATACCCATGGGGCAGGGAAGTGCCAATAACAGAGCATCCCTTGTTAGCTCAGTTAGAGTTTATTCTGGGGAGCCAGGCATGATCCTCAGATTGTGCAGGGCCTTCTCTTAGAAATTCATCGCATTCCCACACACAAGCCAACTCTGACTTGCGGAGGGAATAAGGCTATGGAGCCAATGCTGATTGAACTCCCTAAGGATCTAATTTTTGTGGCAAAGGAAGTGGCAGTAGGTGTGAACATCTTTGAGGTGGAAATAATCCTTCGTGACAAAAGAGTGGCAGTGGGTGGGAACATCTTTGAAGTAGAGACAGTGTCCACCATCACCCATTTTATCAAAATACGCTTATGTTTTTAGATACTAAGTAAGTTTCATGGCTTTCCTTGGATATAACAAAAGAATACTGAACTTCAATAATAAGCCCTTCATTGCTTCTAACATGAGATGGAAGTGGTCATTTAAAGCATGAAAAACTATGACTCATAATGCCTAAGCCACCATGTTAGACACTTTAGGCACACATATATCAATCAGCGAAAATGAACAGCATGTTTTACTTATAAAAGCTAAAATTCCTTGAAAATAGGTAACTACTAATAAGAGATAACTTACTAAATGAAAATATGTACTTTAATTTTGTATAATAAAGAAATAAGATAAAATCCTGATATATCAAGTAAAATAAATTTCCATGTGAATGATAGCATTATCCAAGACACAGCATGATGTATAATTGACATCTCAAAATTATGAATAACCTATACCAGCTTCAATAATGCAAAGCAAATAGATGGCACTTTTTCATGATGTAACAATAAGCATCACACAGCATTTACGCATTCAATAAAATTTCAAACTAGAATAGTTTGCAATTTGGAATAGGGAAAAATATATGTGATCTAAAGTACAAATTAATATAATTTGCTAACATAAAATAATTCACATATATTACCAATATATTTCAAATATATTGGCAATACATCAGTAATATATTCAAATATATATTTCAAATATAATTCAAATATATTATCAAGACACTTTATTAAAGTTTTTTCCAAAAGGAATTCGGCACTAGTAAAAATGTAGTAGGGTGCCACACAGAAAGGTTTACTAATCATCAACGAGGATGAAAACGATATAATTATATGAAGTCCCCAAAGGATTTTCACAACTTATCTCAACATGGGAAAAGCATATCAAATCTGACTGGAAAGGAGTATCTTCTTTACATAAATATTCTGTTGTCACAAATGAGGAACTACTTTACAACGTGTCACAACAGCCACGGCAATATCGGAATAAGCAAATGTTGCATATGGCAAAAATTACCACATTAATCTAGTGTAGGTAACCTGATACTGTACATATAAGGGCAGCGTTGAAGCCCAGTTGCCCTGATGGTTGTGTCAGCTAGCAACACTGTTGCATAGCTACTAATACCACAGGCAGAGTGGTATAAAACTGATGTAAAAAAAGTCCAATAAATATTTCCAGTTAACTAAAAGTAGCTCAGCACACTGCCCACTGGTGGCAATGATGAACACTACTGCAGATCGAGAGTGAACCAATCAATATCCCTAATAATGCAATATCAAATTTACATAACGTGTATTCATCTAAATTGTTCATAAAGTTTAATAGTAACACAACAGTTAGAAAACATTAACTGAAAAAGATGACTTGACCCAGTGATACGACTACTGACAGAGATACTGGAAGTGTGAAGGGTTATTATATTTATAGGTGACTTAATGAGGGGTGTCCTCTCTTTGCCTTAACCAAGTGCCATATATGATCACACATGAAGAAAACCCTCAAATGAAACCCACTAAAATAACATCTAGCATCGTTTCTGGCCTTTTTCTTCAAAGATCCAGAATGCCATGTACCAACTAAGTATATTTGATGTCATCTGGTCCTTGCACTATTATCAAGTGATGTCACCACACAGCCTGAATGTGAGAGCTCACACACAGACTTGTGGAAATTTGACCTTCAGTTACCTAGAATTTTCTCGACTACTCTTATTTGCATGTGAAATCATGTTACTGAAAGAGGGAGAATTATATTGACATATTATGCGTTTGGTACTTGACAAAAAGCACAAGTAGAAGCTTTCATTCACATAAAGAATGTATAATCATTAGTATTATGAATGGGACTTTATTGCTACTTTCATAGTTCTTAGTACTTCGATTTTTTTTAAAAAAGTGTTTTCATTCCATGAAACGTTCAGAATTTGGGATACAACACTTGTTGTATTGCAATCATTAGTCTTGGTTTTGCAAGCATATACAGACATTCATACTTAATATAACATTATTTTCTGACAAAACAATAACACCAGAAGCCAAGACAATAGTAATATTGGAAAGTATTTGGCATTTTCCCCTTCAAATCCATTCTTTTCAGTTTCATGGATTGGGAGGGGTATAAAACTGTCGGGAGGAACAACGCTTCAATAACATCAAAATGCGATGGAAAGGAAAGAAAACATGAATCACGACAAATAAGAGAACTATACATTAAAGGAAAGCATTATCAAAAGCTGTGCTAAGAGATGAAGTTCTCTTAGCGATGAAGATTCACAAATGCTAAAGTATAATAACCGGCATAAAAAATCCTCCACACGTGCTCATGCTTATGTGTACACACATGCTCACTGTCATGCACACATACACACTTGTGCACACATACTTTTCTATCTTTCAAAAGAGTAAAAGAGTGAAGAGTGAACAATTCCTGTCAACTTATAGTTCAGTGTAAAATGCATACTTCTTTACCTTGAGTCCTAAAATAAATTTCATCCTATTCTGTATACAGTATAACTGCCTAGGAAGAAATACATACTGTTGTGTCGTATATAGTTGCAAATCACCTAAAGTAATGTACTTGTTATTTGTACTCAGGCTGCCCAAAACAGATATATTTGTGTGTTTCGTTGTCTTTGCATCACTGTACAGTATAAATAAATGGTAAAACCAAGAAGAACATGCATCTCAGCAGCACAAGGCAGCATTCTACAGTCCCTATGATAAGGGGCTCTAAAAATCTAATTAAGGTCCCCAGGAGTGCCCATGGATACCTAGGCACCCTAAATGGGGCCTTTAATCATTTTAGATCATCAGTCATCATTATTCTTTAGTATTATCATCTAAAGCATGCAACTATATAACCCTTATTTTTGTCTCATCTTTGGAGTTGTTTTACCAGTTAGAATAAACCTTGTCCAGGAGAGGTTTGGTCAATTAGGAATAATTTTTCCTGTTGATTCTTATATTTCAACTTTCTACTGTCAGTACAGTATTATGCAAGTTTTTATAACCCAAACCTCTCATATTATACCTTGTCATGCTCCTTTAAATATTGGCATAGCAATGAGCAGAGAAGCTGATGAGTAAAATGGTAAGTTGCAAGGATATTGAAATAAATCATGGTAATTTGTATCAAGTGCAAAATGCATACACCAGGGATCATGGTAAATAATATGATAATAGATAAATCCTCTCACTAATGGTCATATCCATGGATGCCTCACTTACTTCAGTTGTAGGGAAGGTCTGCAGAGGGAAAGAAGTTATGAGCAAATAAACCCTCAGAGAAAACCCTAAAAAATAAAACCTAACAAATATAGCAAAGCAGAAAACTATACTGCAAGAATATTCAAGAACATGATTAGTCAATTTCAAATATAAAAGAAAGAAAAAATTTGGGAATTAAAATCTACATAAGGAATATATCATCTACAGTAATGTAAAAATTTGGACATTGCTGAAAATACAAAATCAGGCAATGAAGAACTTAGGACCTCCTAACTTACTTCTTATTTTATAACAATAAACAAAACAAGGGTCAAGAAAACCTTACAAGATAGATAATACTTGTACATAAATAAAAACCACACACTTATGAATTAACGACATTTCCTTAATACTGGGGTCATCCTAAATTAAAATACTACCAAAGGTTTATATTTTGAGACAACAAAACTATATACATCTTGGAAAAATCTATAAGGGTAATAATAAAATTCTAATATGACTTCCCTACTGACTGAAAAACATCTAAATAGGAATACGAAGCATTACACCCCCATACACCTTCAAGTTTAACACTGCTCAGATTGATGCCATTTAGATGAGACATACAAAAACAGATTTTATCTACTCAATACTGGAAGGCTCTTGAGGTATGGTGCATTAGATCTGTCACATTTTTAAAATAAACGCTGCCTGATCAAGGCAGCGGGAGAAATCCGCTATACCTACTGAGCTGTTAACACTCTAGTGCTAACAAAATAGAATATACACTGGTAATTATGAGTACTTTATAATACAACTTTGAAAACACTGAAAATTTAATTCTAATGATCCTGTATCATAGCAAGTATATTTCATATATTCTTTCCTTGGTGGATATTCTTTTAGTTGATGGTCAATATCCACTTCTGAACAATAATTTGGACCATATTTCTTTATAAAGTAATAATTTTCAGCTCATTTTACTTATTTGCAAAACGAACGTATACTTTTCAAAGTTTCTGGCTGAAAGTAGTTAATACAGCTCAAATTCAATCCACTGAATAGAATACTAACTAATATTCTTTCTCTTATGCTGATCCTCTTAAAATTCAAAGAACAAGACTGCTTATAGCTTGACAGTCATATAATCACTCAAGAAAGGGTTTTCCATATACCATTCAAACATTTAATAACTAATGTCTTTAGAACATTATCCATGCACAAAAGGTCAAGCCAGGGTGACATTCAATATTTCAACGCTAAGTGAGAAGATCTCATAGAAATGCATACAGTGAAAAAAGGTCTAATATACAAATGAAAGGAAAATTTCAGAAGCGCCATTACACAATAATGTTACTAATGTTTTATCATTAATAATCCTTTTAAAGTCTCAAGAATAATTTTGTGACAAACACTGATATGAACGTATACATTAGTCTGTATCACTGTCAGCACTTCTACTAATCTCTCCACTTCCAGATGCACCCAAGCATTATAATGATAAATGCAATAGATACAGAAATCCTTTAAGATTGATGTGTAATTCCATACTATGGAACAAGTGGGAAACTTATCTAACACGATCAATCTTCAGAAAGGTTTCACACGGAATATTTAAATTTCATATGTAATTCTTCTCCCATCAGCTTGATACTGATATATGATAGAAACAACAAACTTCTACAAAAATGGGAATAGTTATGCTGGAGCTATTTAAAAACAAATAAAGTATCCTTACAGCCTAAAAGATAAACACTAAATAATGAAAATAATGGCATATGAAAAACAATGAAACGACATTCCACAGTGACTTCTGCAGGCATTTCTGAAAATAAAGACTATTAGTGTAATTGGTCTAGTCACACTATTATTTTACCTCAGCCCTTTTGCAATCTTGATGGCAAATTAAAAAAGTTATCACCATGACTCCATGACTTCTTCATTCTCCAGTTGAAAGATAATACTGCAAAACCTATGGCATAAACTAGGCCAAAAAAAAAGAAAAATATGGAATGGGATATGCTAGGATAAATTTATTCACATTTCTGATAGCCATACAGTCTTTTTTATAATAAGATTTTAAAATATAGCCACTAAATAAATATAACTATGTAAATAAATACGTATAGCTAAATATATATAACAAATCAATTATCTAGCGGAAAGACATTTGGGGTTGTATGAACTGCAGTAAATGAAACTCATTAGAAGGGGCCACTGCTGACAGAAACATAACCAACCCTTTATCATGACAGAGTTAGGTGTATCATTCAAAAATTCCTCCATGAAAAATGTAGCAAATTTTGATAATTTACAGTCAACCCCTGCTATTCGCAGACTCACGTATTTGCATTTTTCTCTATGGGCCTTATATAGCCATTATTCACGGAAAATTCCTGTATTCGTGGTATTTTTCTATGAGTGATATCCACAAATTATTGAATTTTCATATTAGTTTCATGACTAAATGCACTTTTTGTGATAATACTATTAAAATAAACAGATACGTATGAGCATTCTTAGTGGGTTTTTCTTGAGCTTGAACTAATAAAATTGGCAGTTTTAAGTGTTTTTATAGTTATAAGTATCTGCGGATTCTAGCTATTTGTGGGGGGCCTGGTACACATCCCCCGCGAATACAGGGGGTCCACTGTATTCAGGTGAATGAGTATTATGTTTGGAAACAGTATAATTATAATTCCCTGATTTCCATTTAGTAATGTTAGTAAAAGGCTTAAAATATTCCACATGCATCCATGGAACAAATCTCAAGACTTATCTTTGTAAAAGCTATGAGTTCATGGATCATCAGATAAAAGAACCAGTTAATCCCATTCCACATTAAGCTGTAAAGTATGCATCCTAGCCACTGTAAGAAAACTGAAGAGATTTAGTCACTTCTGGTCTTTCCGAAGGAAAGTGAGGAACCTAAAACAATGTTTAATTACCAAGACATTTATCACTGGATTATTTCTGTAAAATGAAAATGAATAAGGCATTATGTACTTCATAAAACAACTTTCATCTCCCATTTTCTGGGAAATGACTTTCCAGCCAGTTCAATTATGACAATTATCTATACAAATGGAAAAACTAAACCAAAATCTCAATTACAACTACAACAGAAGTCAGATCATTTGGAACTTCTGAAACCGAACATATTCACAATTACCAAAAATTCCAAATATACTCGGGTCATCCTCTGAGTTCCTAGTATGTTTTATTGGTCATCTATATTCTTATCCACATTCTTATCAATAAATTACACTGGCATTGCTGTTTTCATAACCAAAGTGTATCCATATCAAAATAAAAGTCTAAAGCATATAGAAATGTATATTACAACCAGTTCACCTACACTCCCAGATCTTAACATGTTTTACTGGTCAACCGTATTAGATTTATATCAGTAAATATCACTGCCATAGCAATTACTATTACAACCAGTGTATATTCATATTAAGGTTGTAATTCCAACCATGTAGGTCAACTCTCAATCACTTCCTAAACTATTTCTATAATTATACCAATCTAGATCTTAATAGCAGTACACTGAATTCAGCATGTATCATTGCAATCACAATCAATATTACGTACTCAAAAAGTATTTTTTCTTTTTGATGATATCTGAAATATTATTATGATACTGTCTAAACATGCAAAATTTTGTTCCAAATAATCAGTATATTTTTTGCATGATAGCACTTCACAAATCTGCTAAATAATCAGCTTTTCCAAAGTCTGGTGCCAAGCTTTTGGACTTTTGCTGTACTTTCCAAGACTAGGCATAGACATGAGAATAAAATGTCTGCTCATACAATGACACAAATATCTCAGCGTCCAATGATGTAATTATATATGAGAATTAAACGTCATCTGCTGACATGATTAACTTTAATCTACACAGGTTGGAAGACGATGATGAACCTAAAAACATGATAATATTGAAATGGAAGTTAACTGAAATGTACTGGATGAATGTGACAAAATGGATGCTAATGGTTTAATTTAATTCACTTAATTCTGTTTCATTTCATTTGCCAGTCACCTAAATAGTCTACCTCTTATGGGGACAGTTTTAAAGGAAACTATATCTTCAGCGTGTAATGGATACTACTATAAAATGGCTTGGAGTGCTCTTAATTCTTCTCGAAAAAACTGTGCATGTGGGAAAACTTCCAGTGAAGTCATTGTCAAAGAGATCAAACGAATTTTCTGTGACATGTTCATGTGCATATGGTATCAACAAAGTTACTGAAACGAAATGCTGAACTTTTCCCTTACAGAAAAATATTTGTAGTCATCTCTGACTACACAAACTCTTCAAGATTAAACTAAATTCAAACTATGCAGCCACTGATAACACAACACTTAGGGTTATAACTATGTCTATAACAAACAATACCTCCATAATGACGTGAATACAGTGTTGTGGTTTTACAGAGAAACATGGTAACCTCCATACTTACAAAAAGGCAAAGGCTATCAGAGCGCATAAAACCACGAGCGCATCTAAGACATTCCATAGGTCTCTAAAATAAGATCCTGGGTGTAACATCACTCCTAAATCAACAACCTGAAAGTTAGGAGGATTGACAAATGTAGTGAAGTGAGCTTAATCATTCACCAATCCTCAAGCACAATGAAGTTCCAAATTATATATTAGTAACAGTTTGTATGCTCCTGCAAAAAGGATACCAATAATTATGCAATATTAAGATAAGCGTTAATGAAAAGCATGAGGCACTCTTCTCCATTGCTGAAAAAGCGAGTATAGTTAAAAAGTGCACTACCACGGAAAAATGGAACAATGCAAAAAAATCTCTAAAGTGTTAGAGATAAAGCTTAAAAGTAACACTAGATCCTGTAGAGACAGCTAACATGGTGAGACATAACAATAAAACTGTGACACTATAATGAACAAAATCATTTACATATGATTACATTTATCAATGGTAAAATGCAGTGGGTGAAAATAGCTGATGCTAAGCATCATTTCGATATTTCTTATTTGGTGACTGTTTGACACATGCAACTGAAATCAGTGAGTTGTGAAAGTGGAATCTTTTCTGTACATATATTCCATGTTGAATACTCAACATATGCTAGGTTATTACTGAGAGCTTCAAAATTCTGTATTTTATTGCCATGGGTAATGTAAGTTGAATTGAAAAGAAAACTATTTATAAAAAAAGTGGACAAATTTCCTTTATATGCTCTACAAAGGATATGACAAAAAAATATCTTAAACTAAAGGGGTATCTATCCTTCCACATATTTCAATACCAAGGAGATGGGAGAGACAGCATTCAACCATATAATACAGTACAGCAAAGGGTGCGCTATAGGCCATCATTTCCAGACATCATTTGAAGTTTCTTGTTCATCTTTCATTTTCCTTTAATCAGCATCTATCTGAATCTTCAAATGATGTCAAGAAAACATGCCTCATTACTTTTAACATCAAATTAAAACAAAAAATGTAGTAACTTACTAAAACATTGACTGCCACACAAATACAACACTGAATAGTGGGTATTAAAAGGTTTAATTATAAGGTAACACTGGCCCAAGGAATAATGCTAGATGCACAACCCACATAACACAACGTTGGGCACAGCTTGTCATACAGACAAATACTTTCTGCTGCAGAATTTTGCACTCACGTCTAAAGCTACCCAATGGGAAGTATTCCAATTCTGTATACTGTAATCCATCAGGATGCGATTCAATATCAATGTAACTGTTGAATGCATGACTCAGGCCGACACTAATATATCTTTTCGTGGGTCCAAATAGGACCATCTCCGTACCACACTTCCCCCAGGTTACATTTTTAGTAATTCTGACAAAAACAGTTCACATGTTATACAATTTCACCTAAAATTAACACATGAGAAAACCATGGACTTGAAAATTAAAAGAAAAACTAAATTAGTAAGACAAAGAATAAAACTGTGCACATCTACTCACATCATATCAAAACAAAAGGAAACAGCAGCACATATGACAACCACGGAGTCCATTATGTTCCAAAAATCCCTGAGGTAGGATCCAGGGTGGAAAATCACCCCTAAATCTATAACCTGTGGACGGAGACGTTGGGTTGGTGAGAGGTGCAGAGATGAATTACAAACAAAAGTAACATGCACCGTGAAACCATTATGATACTCAATTTACATAAATCAAATGGTTAACATGTACAAATAATATCTGTGATTTCAATCAGTCACATACAAACATAAAATATATGAAAATTTACTTGTTGCTTATCAGTGCCCAAAAAAAGGATTTTGACGTAAGGAAAAATCTATTTCTGGGCGATTGGCTCGTGTCGCCAGCGAAATATCCTTTAATCTATTATTTCTAGGGTAAATGTACTAACACATACCAGAGAATAAATAAAATAAAGAAAAAGGTCAGTATGACTGACTCGCTCACCCTCTAGGAGGGTGTCGGTATGAACACTAGGCGAGTGAGACCACTACCACGAGCCAAATGCCAATAGAAATCTCCCACTACAAAACCCTCCAAGAGGGGAGCCGTCCCACAGAGGGAGCAGCTCGTACTACTACTACACCATCCCATGCTTGCGACTGCTGCGCCTCTAGTGGCCATCCTGAAGTTAGAGCAGACAATCTTGAGCGAAGGGATGGGTAGGGGGGTATTTCGCTGGCGACACGAGCCAATCGCCCAGAAATAGATTTTTCCTTACGTCAAAATCCTTTTTCTGGGCTCAGCTCGTGTCGCTTGCGCGAAATCGTACCAGAGAAATAGCACAAGATTGTAAACAAAGTAAAATAAAATATAATAACACAAAATAGGTCTCAATGAAAGATACAAAATAAAGAATGAATATTAATTTGCTAAAAAGATACAAGTACACAGTAAAGCAAAAGAAAATCAGAATTATGCTTAAATTACCCTTAAATCTAATTATGTTAATAATATAAGGTTAATTTACATATATACAAATAGGTACAATGATTACCTATCACAATAAATCTGTGTAACAACATGTATCAAAAATAGAAATAGCAATTAGTATAAATTTACATAATTGATCAATGAGAAAATAAAAATATCTTAGGAATGTATATGACTTAATATACAAAACCCGTAACCATTGCATTATGATGTATCCCCTAGCATAAAAATAAGGGGATAACATCTATGAGATCAGTATGGTAATCAGATATGAGTGTCCCTAACCAGACAAAAGGGGCACTTATACAATCATAAAGCAGCTAAGACACAAGGTAAATGTTAATGAACAAGGCAGGAATAGACGAACTGTTGGGTGAGGCAGGTAGAAAGGAGGACTGAATCTTCTACTATAATCTAGCTAGAGTCAGGGGAAAACTATGTTACCCGCTGCTACTGCTGGGAATTTCAGAGCTTCCAAGGACTTAAGGTAGTGACGTTTGAACACTGTCGGCGATTTCCATCCGGTATACTTCTTTAAATCAGCAAAATTCATATGTTGGAAGTAATTAATTGAGGTGGCTACTGCCCTGACATCATGTGCTTTTGGAAAGGAGTCAGGATTGGCTTGTTTGATAAAGTACAGGATTTGTTGCCTGATGCCTTTGTATGGATAAAGTACCACCTTTTTCCCTCCTCAAAGAGGGGCCCCGATGAGGAAGAAGAGGTCCTGGATAGAAAGGCTCATAAGGTTGAAACCGGACAAAGGGAAAACATCTTGTGGAAGGGGTAGTACCTTCCAAGGTTCCCACCTCATCAAAGGATCTTCATTCTTTGCTAAAAAGCTACGTTCCGGAGAAAGTAGCACTTCCCCCGTGGGAAGGAATTGAATATGATCCGATCTCTGGATAAAGCCGACAGTTCTGAAATTCTTGCTCCTGAAGCCAGGCTTAATAAAAACAGAGTTTTTCTTAGGAGCATCATAAACGAGCATGTGTCATTATCGGTTTCGGAAGCCAGTTTTAGAACATCGTTTAAGAACCATGAAACTGACGTAGGCCTGACAGAGGGCCTAAGTCTAGCACATGCTTTAGTAATAGACGAGAAATAGGTATCTGTCAAGTCTATGTTAAATCCAAATTGAAATATCTTTTTCAATGCTGACTTGTTTGTCGTAATCGTGCTAGCTGCTAAACCCTTTTCAAATAAAGATCTGAAAAAGGATATAGCAGAATTAACTGTCATGATTCTGATATCTGACTCTCTCAGGAAGATTGCTAACTTTTTGACGGCAGCATCATACTGCCTCAAAGTTGAATCCCTTTTATCGGATTCCAGGAAAGAATATTCTGAGGGTCAATATTCGCATCTCTTTTTGCCGCAAACTTCATGAAATCCATAAAGTTAGGGTTTTGAGAATCCCTGAGGAAGCGAACACAGTCTTCGTTTGTACTGACTGGGAGAGCTTGGGACTGGGGATCCGAAGGGGACGAAGACCCAGTTCCAGGATCAGGGGGTACCAATTGCTCTTCGGCCAGTCTGGGGCTACTAGAGCCACTTGACCCCTGAATGTCCTGAGTTTGTCTAAGACCTTCATAAGGAGATTCACTGGAGGGAAGACGTAAATCTTCTCCCAGTTTTTGTTCCATTCCAGAGCCAGGGTCGACCGTGGCGTAAGCCAGAGGGTCCAGGTTGGGGGCTACATAACACGGTAGTTTGTGGTTCGCTTGTGATGCGAAGAGATCCACCTGTAGCCCTGGGCCATTGGAACGAACTCTCGTCTAGAGACCATTCCGACTCTAGGGGTACTGATCGGGATAGGGCGTCTGCTATGACGTTTCTTACTCCAGCTATGTGGGTGGAGGAAAGATGCCAACTGAATTTGTCTGCCAGGGAGAAGATGGCTATCATGACGTGATTTAGATGACGTGACTTGGAGCCTCCTCTGTTTATGCAATGTACTACCACTGCGCTGTCCAAGACTAGCTTTATGTGGGTAGTACCTTGGTGGGCGTAATCTTTTCAGAGTCAAGAAGACTGCCATTGCCTCCAGTACGTTTTATATGGAACTGACGGAACTGGGTGACCAAATTCCTTGTACCTTTTTGACCTGGGAGTACCCCCTCCCCAGCCGCTTAAGGACGCGTCTGTGTGGATGGTAACCCTGTGGAGGGACTGAAGAGGGACTGACACTGACAGATTCTGACTTTTGACCCACGGCCGAAGCCGGTTCTTTAGGAATCAGAGGTACTGAGGATAGCTTGTCCCTGGACCTGACATTTGCTCGAGAGCGCCAGATCCTGGTTAGATCTTTCAGTTTGGCTTTCATTAAGATGTTCGTTACTGAAGCAAACTGGAGAGAGCCGAGGATTCTTTCCTGAGCTCTCCTCGATGCTAGTTTGTGGCTTAGAAATTGCTTGACTGACTTCGCTATTTCTTTCCTTTTGGTGGATGGAATCGACAGAGTGTGTGAGGATAGATTCCATTGAATGCCTAGCCACTGAAAGTTTGACTCTGGGGTGAGTCTGGACTTGGATCTGTTTTATCTTGAATCCTAGATATTCTAGGAAATTGGATCACTTTCAGTGTGGCCTTGTTGCATTCTTCGACTGATGGGGCCCAGATCAACCAATCGTCGAGATACGCTACTACCATAATCCCTTGAGCTCTGAGCTGTTTTGCACTACTACTTCCGCTAGCTTCGTGAACACCCTGGGTGCCACGTTGAGCCCGAACGGGACTACCTTGAAGGAGAACGTCTGGTCTCCTATTTTGAATCCCAGAAACGGACGGAGTGTCTTGCAATGGATATGATAGTAGGCGTCCTGTAAGATCGATAGAGGTGGTGACGGCCCCACGGGGAAGTAAGGTCCGCACCTGTGAGATCGTGAGCATCTTGAACTTGTCGCAGCGGATGGCTAAGTTTAAGCGGGACAAGTCTAAGATTACCCTTCTTTTTTTTTTTTTTGAGCCTTTCTTTGGGACGCTGAACAAGCGACCTTGAAATTTTAATCTCTTGACTTTGACTATAGCTCCTTTCTGAAGGAGGTCCTCTGCGTACTCTGTCAATTCTTTGAAGGAGGTTGACGGAAAGGTCTGGTTGGAGGTGGGTTCGTCAACCAGCTCCAACCCAGCCCTTTTGACACTATGCTCTGAGCCCACTGGCTGAAGTTCCACCGGTGGCGAAAGTGAAACAGCCTCCCTCCTACCTGAAGTTCCTCATTGGTTCTGGTAACCCCCTCGACCTCCTCTGAAGTGCTTTCCCCTATTGAAGGGGCCTCCCGATCCTCTCCCACGAAAGGACCGCTTACCTCTGCCTCCCTTGTTCGAGCGGTCATACTTCTGAGAAGCTTGACTCTCGAAGGCTTGGATTGTAAGCTGGAGAGATGGCGTATGAGGTGGAGGGTTGAGGCTGAGGGGATATCACATAAATAGGCTGTGATTGACCTTTAGACGTGGAGGGCTGAGCTGTCTGCACTATTGGCACTGTAGGAACTTGTTGAGGGAAGCGCGGCTGCTTCTTTTGGTAAGGTTGGAACGTCTAGGCTTCCTTTGTCCCTTACCTTTTGGTGTCAAGTCTTGCCTTCTCCTAGCCGAAAGACCCCAACGGTCCTTAAGGCTTTGGTTCAAACCTCGTAGCCTCTGCTTGTACTTCCTTTAACCATAGCCTCTGGGAAGAGATCTGCGCCCCAGATGTTAGAAGAAAGTAACCTATTCGGTTCATGCCGAATGGTTGCCTCTAGCAATACATGCTTTCTGCAATTTGTTCTAGCAGTGGCAAACTCGAACATGTCTGACTGCACCGTTTGAGTCAGGGCTTTGGTCATAAGCTTAAAAATTGGTTCTGAACCATAAGCCATGGTTGCTACCTCAGACATAGCCATCAGGTTGATTGATCTGGCTAGTCGTGTTTTCGAGTCAAACTCCGCTTGAATAAGACTATCAGGGAGCCTGGGCAGCTTTTCACCAAACTGCTCCATAGCACAGTCAGGTTTGAGTTTGCCAGCTGTGAAAGAAATGTTAGGCAAGTCCTCCCATAATTCTCCAATTGACGGGAGCAACGGAGAAGTGGGGTCTGCTTCTTTCAGCTGAGGCATGGGTTCCCCTTTCTGAGCTGCTGAGATGGTCGACCTCGCTATCTTGGTAAGGAAAGGGAGCGGGGTACCTTCGTCCATCGTGAAAATGGTAAAGGGACTTTTGAATGGTTGGATCTTGGTATTCGAACAGTCCATGGTCGTCTAGACATCTAAGCCATTCTCGTTGGGCCTGGTCCCGAGAATAGAGGACTGTCTCCTTTGGTACCCTGTCATCTCTAACCATAGCCGAAGGCGTGAGCCTAGCGTAGCCTATGAAGGGAGGCTGTAGGCCTTCCGGTAGAACTCGAAGTCCTCTATTCTTCGAGTTCCAAACTCCGGTACGGAGATGAGACCATCTTGGAAGGGCAGATATGACGCTACTCTCCAAGGATTGTTCATGGAGAAAGCGGGCAGCGAGTCATACGGGGGAAGCTGAGATCCACTAGTGTTAGAGGTTGAGGGAGAGGCAAGAGGGGCTTCTCTTAGGCCGGCTATAATAGTATCCTGAGAAGTTATCCTATCCGACAGGCGAGATATCATAAGTTCCATACTCGTCTTAAGGAGCCTACCAAGTCGCCCACCCTGTTGCAACAGGCCAGCATTGGTGTCCAGAGCCGGAGCTGACTGCGGAGGTGGAGGGGAGACTCTGAATAGGCACCAAAGGTAGTGGAACTGTGATACTGCCGGGGTACGGGATTTCTCCTTAGCTTACTCTTTGAGGACTTTGAGCCGGAGCTAGACCCTTTAGACCTGTCTGGGCCGGGATTACGAGCCGGAGACTTACGCGAAGAAGAAGAGAGGACGTCTTCTTCGAGGACGATGACGTCTTAGTCAAGGTCATATGCTTAGACTTGATCTTAGGCCTAACCGAAGCCTCTGGAGGAGTATATAACTCATCACCGGTAAAGCCTGGGAAGGATGGTGAAGTTGCAGGGGTAGAAGAAACAGTCACTCCCAAGGGGGCACCCTTGGGTACCTGCATTACTTACCTCGACCAACAGTCGTCTATACCTACCATAGGTTCAACATTTATATCCAGGGTTGTTGCGACATCCGTGGAGATATCCTGGTCTTGTTCAGTCAAGGAGGCCGCCAGCTGTTGTTGGATAAAGGCAATAGAGGGGTCCGCCTCTACCGGGTCGACGTACCCAGTCGCCTTGCCTCCGGGGAAGATTAACAAAGCTAAACGCTTCTCCAGTATGTAGGGCTGACCCTTGGCGGCGTTCTTGCCAAAACCTCCGACCCAGGCCCGCAGGGTAGCCAATGCCGTATCTCTTACTGCCGGAGCCTGTAAGAGAGGGATATATTTTAGATTTAAGAACCACTTAAAACTAAAACTTAGGATATAACCTAAACTCGATGCCTTAAGTTTAAAGTAATGATGAAAACTTAAGAACTAAAAGAAGCGGAGCGGCATGCGGAGATGGAAATACTTACGCCTTCCAAAAGCTGGCTCACCAGATCGTAACAGTATGGTACACGTCTCATGGTACCAGACCTGGATGTCCCCGTGCGGAGTCGCGCATGGAGCATGGGACCGGCAAACTTCGTGTCCACAGGGGTTCCTGAAGTGTAGCGGAACATCCCGGATGCTCACAGTTGGTGGCTGTAAGTGGGAAGACACATGAGTATCTTAAAGGGGTAACACTTACAGACTAAGGACAAAAGAACTCCGTTACGTGGCGGAGCTCGGAAAAAATTTTGGGCATAACCCCTCCCTGCATTGCCTGAATAGGCTATAATCCCGGAGAGATCCGGTAAATACTAAGGGAGGGGTGGGGATGGTTTAAGAAACTTAAGATAAACTTAAAGATAACTTAAACCTACATGCAAGTGACCGGACTAGGTCCAGTGAAGCGGAGTGTAGTAACTCAGCAATACGGTACGGTTAGTAAAGACCTATTGTATGCTCCGGTCCAACTATGGTGGACTATACCCATTCCGCTGGATATCAGGACTCCGATAGGGAGGAGCTCTAATAAGGAGGGAAGGGCGAGATGACATACAGACTCGCGCTAACCCGGAGCGACAAGGAAGTAACGGAGGGGGAAGGCCAGAGCCCCCCACAACGTACCACCCCGGCCGAGCCGAGAAGCGGAGAGGTCGGAACCAGTCAGGGACTGTCGGACTCCCATGGCCCCTCCGGTGGAGGGGAAGGGGGAGGCAGGCTCGGGCATGCTGGGCGCAGCAAGGACAGACCGACCCACCCCCTCCCGACTCTATGGGAGAGCGGGAGAGGGGGAAGGGGGAATCGGGCAGGCGCCTGGCTGACTCGTGATCACGTAGTGACCACGAGCGGTAAACTAAGATACGGTAACCAAGCCTAGGCCAACCAACTGATCAGAGAGAAGCTATCGGGAAGCAACCAGAACTGAAAAGCGGTAGCATATAGGCCCATAGGGCGAAAACCAACTGATCAGAGAGAAGCTATGAGGAAGCGACCGAACTGATCAACGGTAGACTAGGCTCTACGAGCCAGGACCTAGGCTAAGCCAGACGCCAACTAACCTAACAATAACAAACATAAAAATATATAATATATAATAAAAATGAAAGAAAGAAGGTAAATAGCAGGAGAAAAAATCCAGGAGTGTGCGACTAGCCCGAAGGCAAGTCTACCACTCAAAGCTAGTCAGGGGCCGATACTAAGAACCTGGACTAGGGTCTGGATAGAAAAAGCTACATAAGGTTGAAATACATACATGTATAACAACTTGAGTAGACGTAATAACGCGGATAATCAAAATAGAGCGTAAAATAATAAGGGATGTTCTAGGTATGGGAGACCAAGAACGAACCCAACATGCGGCAGGACCATGCTGCCATGCTTCAGCCCCGAGAACGTATCTATACCTAAAAAACGGCAAATACCGTCTCGGGGACGGAAAAAAACTCGCTAACCGTAAATACTGAGTACTTAACTTAGCTGCTGCAATAGCTGCACGCTCCATTATCGAAAAATCCGAAGAAGGGCACAAAATACACAGAGAGAAAAATAGCACTGTGATCGTGCGAGCTAACGAAAAAGGATGGCCACTAGAGGCGCAGCAGTCGCAAGCATGGATGGTGTAGTAGTAGTACGAGCTGCTCCCTCTGTGGGACGGCTCCCCTCTTGGAGGGTTTTGTAGTGGGAGATTTCTATTGGCATTTGGCTCGTGGTAGTGGTCTCACTCGCCTAGTGTTCATACCGACACCCTCCTAGAGGGTGAGCGAGTCAGTCATACTGACCTTTTTCTTTATTTTATTTATTCTCTGGTATGTGTTAGTACATTTACCCTAGAAATAATAGATTAAAGGATATTTGCGACTGGCGACACGAGCTGAGCCCAAAAAGTAATACCATTGTCTAAAGCCCAAAGGTAACATCAAGAAATCTATTGTCCTAAATAAACTACACATTGTAGAAACTATAAATGTGTATATTTTGCTGCAGACATATTAATAGTTGTAGCTTTTACAATGTAATGATATAAAAAATAAACTTGAGAGAATTCCATCATGAATATTTGCAAGACTAAGAGTGTATTGCATCAGGATTACTATTATGTGAATTCTTTGTGCCCCATTCAGTACTACAATGGGTGCTATTGATGCATAAATAAATTGTACAAATATAAATAAATATTATTCCACTACATGTGCATAAAGTAATTGGCTTTGGTTTGTTGAAAATAAAACTCATTCAGAATATTTCTATGTCAATACTAATTATAGCGTAAAAGACTGATTATGATATATATTTAAATACCTTTAAAAATTACCCAACAATTGTCTTATTGTGCAAAAGTCAATCTGGAAGCCTAGTAACATAGACCTTCAAGAATCACAAAAATAAACATTTTAAACAATTTAAAAAAAAGTGATATTTTTCACTACTAGTAGTACTGAATATTCATTGAAATTCGCAATGATATGTAAACCGAAATAAATAAAACACATAATCAACAATGATCCCATGATTTCATGGTGGATGAAAGACCCTCTAAACTTAATGGATACTAATTTGCATAATTCTATAAAAAAAGTAAACTTCTTAAAATTTATAACAAAAGTCTAGTTACAGTAGTTTTGTTAAGGTTTTTAGTTATTTTTGTACAATATATTAGGAAATTCAATTTGGTGTTTCTTTCCCTAGCTTTTCTGTTTTCTGACTCCATTGTTTATGATGAGGATCTGAATGTAAATCCTGTAAACAGAAGCTATCTACCATAGAGCTGGAGGGAAAGGAAGTGGTGGTTACTATTACTTTCTACTGAAGCAAACACTGTCACTCAGCTTTACCAGCCACATGCCTTCTATCAATTCACTCTCCATATAATGTAACCCATCTTGGATTCTCACTTAAAAGTTCTGGCATTGAGACTTTTTGAAAAGAATTTATTTTGTACTGATTCTCCGGACAATATCGCCCTACTGCTTGTACTTAATTTTCAGCTAAAATATTTAATTCTCTAACCCATAAGTAACTGCCTTTTAAAAGCACTTAGCTTTCTTTCCTTTTCTCTTATCATTAAAATTGGCTCTATAAGTGAGATCAACTGGAGATTTCTATCCTACCTTATCTTCAGAAATCTGCCACTGCTCTAGATACCTGCCAGCCACTGACATGAAATTACAATTTTGTATGTTCCAACCCATTCAGAATCTGTTCTTCCATGGATGAATGGATGACTAAAGACTTTCAATATGATTGTCTAAATCTGCTCTAATATTCTATATTTCCCAAAGAATCTATTAATAATTCAACTTAATTCTGAAGTCATTATACCTATTGTATTAAGAAACTACTATCTACACTTGAAACTAATATTATGCACAAATATTCACATGCAACTACACTGTATAATATTGAGAGGACCATTGTTATTATCAGATCCATATAAGCTGGAGGGGCCTACATATGATGGTCAAAAGGCAGGTTATAGAAGAAGAGAAATATCATTATGATGCCCCCTTTGCTAACCATACCAAGATGAGCCAATGGACATGTTATATGCTTTACAGTAATTGACAAACATTCAAGAAAAAATCGTTGACATACAAAAATAAATGACTAAAACTATGCCAAAATATAAATCCTATGCTTTACGAACATTGGAACAAATTTCTACATACAGACCATTAATTATATACAATTATGCTTGCATTTGTGTCCCAAATGTTCCCAATACCCACAATTTTCTGTTTTTCCGACAAAACCAAAAAGAGTGTCATTACCTAAGTGTCCCGAACGCCTAGGTATGTATTAACCAATCACTGACTTTTTCTGGATACTGCAATGTGAAACAGGAATGAGGCCATAGAGGAGGGTACTCAACTCAGTTTATGGTTAAAATTTTTCAAGGGAAGAAATTATAATGAAAAAAAATCATATATACCTGAATTTCTAGTTAGGGTTGGAGGTCAGGATGTTGAATGGTACTATAAGTCTGTACACTGGGGGATAAAAATATTAGAAAGACTACATGTTTCAATAGTGAACATAAAAGTAAAGTCTGAAACATCATCTCCAATGTTTAACATGGCATCCTGTGACTACCTTCTTAAAAAAAGATACAGTACAAAGCACTGCCTGAAGCATCTTGTTATCCATGGATTGAAGTTCAATAACTCTAGCTGGACAAAGCAAGAAGTAGTGTTCCCATTGCTGGTGAACAAGACAAATAGGGTATGGTGGAGGCAGTTGTAAAAGGTTCCCGGCTACGATTACTTTGAATTCTGTCAAAAAGTAAGGAGCAAACAATAATATGCAGGTGTAAGAGTTTCATCAAATCCTTTAAGAAGTAAACATGACTTCATCTACAAGGTCACTTCTGCTTGTTGTAATGGAGGCTGTTAACTGCAATTCTGCATGACCTAAACATTGCTGGAAAACCTGGTGAGCAGAAAACTAATGACTAAGGCCATTTTTAAAGAGCCTAAGAAAATTCTAAGGCAAGAGACCTTAAATACTAGCTGTCACTATGGATAATCACTTTGAAAACCATTCTTACTTGGATACAGGTAGCTGTTATAATCATCCGCAACCATCTGTGTCAATATCTGAGGATATTGACACACAGCAAGAAACCCCAGATAAAGTGCAACCCTATGCCAAAATGTACCCACAACTGTCCACTTGGTAATTTTACTGTAAATTATACACATATATGCATGGAAGTTTTAGAATATGGTCATAACTTTGGGAAGATAATAAATCTTCTCTGCTCCATACTTTAATATCTGATGCTACAGCAGTAGTGCAACCAAACCTTGACTGGTCACCTCCAAAACAACAAAAGTATTAAGCACTACTTTCAAGGATAAGACTATACAATCTCCTGATAGTCACTTTCAATCTGCCTTATGGAGACAGCACTAAGGCAATCATGACTCAAAAGAGTTACACACACCATTTATTCCAGACGTACGAGGTGACTGAAAAAGGGACTGGCACCACTTGGCTGGATTAGTTGAAATTCTGGAACATGGAGTGACTCTGCTTCTGAGCTGATGACTGCATTCATTTTCAAGGGTTTCCCAAATTGTGCAAGGTCTGATTTGATCTCAAGATAATGACCCTAGGTTAAGGTAAAACCTGATAAGACTCATAGATGTCTCAATACTGTTAAGTTGCTTTCACCACTGATAGTATATGAATACTGTACCATCACAACACAAAAATACTCATCCTTGAAGTTCATGGATGCTAAAAATGTCCCCATTCCCTAACAAAGTGTTTTGATACCAGTGTCTCTATCCTGAAGGGGTACCACAGTGTGAACTTACCCAGATGACTACAGAAAAAGAATTGTCTAAACTCTCATTACCTTCAGACTACAGACAGAGGACTTCAGAAACCAAGCAAACCATTCTGCATCTTACCGAGTACTCCTGTGATTCTTCGAATCACAGATATATTCCAGTCTACTGAGATGATGTCTAGAATTCCAGGTGACAAGTCCTTGCTAACGGAAGAACCATTTATCAAAGAGTACATGTCTCACTTCCTCTTAGCTCTCAAACAAGGGGCTTCAATGGCACTTTGCCCCAATTCTTGAGTGAAAAATATGATTGCTGAAACCCAGCAATCTACTTAGTGGGTGCAGTAGAATAAGAAATCCTGAAAGAAATGCTTGTTGGTTTTTGAAATTCAGACCATGGCAGGAGACAGAGTTTCCTTTTAGTCTGAGACAAAGTTGGCTTGTAATCTCTTCTGCTGTGCATGTAATTTAAAAGATGTAAAGTGATGACAACTGTCTTATCAAGAACATAGTTATCATTGGTGCAACAGAGGACTCAAAAACTAGAAATAAATGAGCAGGAGCTTGAAAAGCAAAATAACAGTAACCAGTACCTGCTCTTGAAATTTGGGCACAGTGGAGGATTTAGAAAATCTTCCAAAGTGTGGGCAGGAAGTGTCTATCTCAATCACAGTAAAAAAGGTTGGAAATTGAAAGAAAATAGGAAGGGACTGCTGACTCAGACAATTCCAGATGATGAAAAATACCTAATAATTGTAGAATTCGCTATCTTATCATAAACTATATAAAAAGATTATACTGAAAAAGGTTGATACTGATTATTTTACATTAGACAAAATGGTAAATAAAATAGCACTGAATGCTGGACAAGCAATATCGTACAAAACACTGGAAAACAAGAGCAGAGGTGTTAACAGGACTGAACGGCTGCGAAAAGGGAGGCCATTGGCAAGATATACCTGATGGTCCAGACAGAATGTGTTCAGAGGTGACAGACTACCTTCTTATGTCTAACAGACAAGATCATGAGAAATTCGGGATATGATTGCAGGCATATATGAATAATGTGATTTAACACATACATACAAACAACATAACAGTCTTTTCTGGGCTGAACCTGTGTCGCTCCGTGAAATGTTCCTATAGCAATCATTTCTAAGGTATAAATATTGCTAAATATACCAGAGAAAAAACTATATGGATAATACCAGGATAAACCTGGTTCGCTCACCCCTGTATTAGGGTGTCGGTATAAAACTGGGGTGAGTGATAACACTACCAGAGGTCTCCTGCCATTTAGTCTCTTCCTTTGTCAATTTCCCCTTTCAAATTAGGCGCCATACCAGCACCATCTACCGCCCACTAGCGCTACAACTAGCGCCTCGATAGCCATTGCTTTAAATGGCACTGTCGTGTACACTTGTGTCTTAGACAGTAACGACATTATTTTAAAATAATATGAGATGCTATAAATGCCAGGAATCTTCAGTATCTAAGTTGAGTACTGCAATTATCAATTTGTGTTAGTAAGGGTTTGCGAAATTAATCATAAGTATGTTTTAGGTGTATGTTACATAAACGGAGCCTAGCCTGCACCGCTCCCGAGTCAGCCATTACATACATTGCTACCCGTAACTTTATGACGACTTCCAATTGGTCACCTATACTGTAGTCATGTTGTTATTGATTTTGCACTCACTCAAGAGTTATGAAAATTTATAGATATCCTGACGTTTTATAATAGATATCCTGGCGCGAGGATGATTCGGGCCTACTTATACAAACCAAGGAGATTCCTCCTTGGTTTGGGAAGTAGGTCAGATGGGTACTCCTTCCAACTGGAGAGGCTTCTCCCTTTCGATTCGTCGGATCGGGAGTTAAGCCTATCTCCCCCCCCCCCCCTTTTCCCATGGTCTGCTTAAGGAGGATACCTCCTTTACCTTACCAGGCTGGAATTTCCTGAGAGAGGGGTGTAAGGTACTTAGGGACCTTATTCTGTTTCGTGAGCCTCCCTGGCTACCTTGCCAGATTGTGATTGAAATCCCGTCTCGGGAAGGTTAGGCTAGCCGCTCAGAGTCCCCCTGGCTGTCCTGACCAGATCGTTCCAATCGAGAGAAGGTTAAGCTAGCTGCTCTTTAAACAGAATTATGTACTTATCCTCTTTATCCTTATCCCCTCTCGTGCCAGGGCTATTGTATAGCGTTTACTATCATATGAATTATTGTATTATTGTAATCAGTGGGCAGTCGGTCTATAGACCGTCAGCCTTGGTGATCGATTGGAACCACTTCTTACCGCGAGGTGTTCCACCTGGCCGGTCGTTGTGACCAATTGATCGCGTGTGAGCCACCCCTCTAGACGCCCTCCCTCCCCCCATTCACCTTGACGGGATGACATAACTCGCTAGCGCTACTTCAGGTAGCCATCCGAGTCCTATCCCCTCTTGCGGAGGGGGGGGGGGGGGAGTGGTTATAGTCGAAAGGGGTACTCCTCGCCTTACGTAGTAGGAGTAGTACGATGGTACCTACCCAGACGAGCCCTGGTAAATTACCTGGCTCGTTAGGACGGTATTAGCCACGTATTCTCTTCTCGCCTTTCCTATCCCCAGTTCCCTACGTCATCTATCCGTCCGCCTCGGCGGATCCGGGATCCAGCGGAGATCATCTAGTTATGCATATAACAAACACGATTCCTTTACGATCAGATTCAGGCCTAGGTTTTACCTATTCCCCTGTTTCGATCCCTAAGCTGGACCCAGGGGATAGAGAGATAGCATTAAAAGGGAACTGGGACCGGAAGGAGAATTTTGCCTTTCCTTTCCTCAGTCCTCCATACTTTATCTATCCTACAGAGGAGATCGTTCAGTTATGCATATAACAACACGATCTCCCTTACGATCAGATTCAGGCCTAGGTTTTACCGATTCCCCTGTTTCGATCCCTTAGCTAGACCCGGGAGATAGAGAGATAGTATTGAAAGGGAACTGGGACAGGAAGGAGCATAGATTCTGTGCTCCGGTACAGTATTCATTTAGTTATTTTATTTTATTTTAATTTGTTTTAAAATATGCTTTATGTTTTCGATCGGTTTACTACGCAGGGTAGTCGACCCCGGCAGGTAACCTAGAATCGAGGCATTTATTTATCCTTACCTAGCCTCTTTCCCCCGTTTTCATTATACCTCTGCGCCCCATTCCAGTGGCAGCGCCCATGAGCTAGCAGAGGCATTCTTAGTTTACTAAGAAAACCTCTCCGATGCCGACAGATTCGGGCCAAGTCTAACTTTCCCCAGTTTCGTTGGTATTAAGCAATATATATATATATATTAATATATATATATATATATATATATTATATATATATATACATATATATATAATATATATATATATATAGATATATATATATATACAATATATATATATATAGATATATGTATATATATATAATATATATTATATTATATATATATATATTAATATTATATATTATTATTATTATTATTATTATTATTATTACAAGACTATGAGGTGAATGCATAGCGGGGTCGGAGCTGGAGGGAGAGGATAATATGAATATCTTACATAATGCATGCCGCTGCAATTTATTACGGCGACGACAATGTAGAATGCAGGTCCCACCGGAGTTACCTCCAGCGGATCTACATGTAGTGATACTCTGGTATTGATTCTAATATTACATAATCCACCAGATACATATCCGGCGAGTCCATGCAAAGGTACTTATGTATCATTTTGTAATTACAGTGGTACGCTGTCAGAAGACAACCTGCACTGCGACCCCGCAGCAGCAGGACAGACAGGAAGTATGCCGCACTCACGCAGGCTGTGCGGTCCAATGAACGACTTGTTGGTCTGGCAACCAGTTGAGAGTGAAGTCTGTTACAATTTGGTTTTGGGACTTCACTACCGAGACGGTAAGTACCAATACATTGAATGATTAGTTCACTGAATGAGATATTGGAAATAATTGGAGAGATATTGAGATAGTTATCAATGACTTAGGATACTTTTAAAAGAGGATACTTTTTAAAAGTAACTATCTCTTTCAGAAGCTCCCTTATCTACCCAAATGCGGAAGTATCAGCAACGGTACTAGTAGATTTGGCAGCCCCGATCCTTGCCAAGATCCACGAAGATAAACAGGCCGTGCTGGCAGAGGATCTAGAAGGTTTAGAATAAGAAGTCGTTGGAGAGGTCGCAGCAATCAACCTGGACCATGAACCAATGAAGGCCAATACCCAGGACGAAGGTAGGCTATGTGAAGCATTTGGTAAATGGGCAAAAGGACTACCTTTTAGCTCGTCTCATTCTTCTTCTTCTTCATTTTAAGAGTTTACCAAGAGACCTACGACTTCCAGGGATAAGCCGGGGTCGGTAATCACTAAGGTAAGCTGAAATAGTCACTCATAGGTCTATTACAAGTCCCTTCCTAAACCTTCCAAACTGAAGGCCATTTGGGAAAGTCGTTCTAGTTCGTCATCAGCCACCAAACTGGTGATGAACACGACAAAATCTGCCACACACACAGGCAGGCATCAAAGACAAAGGCATCTAAACCCAGATCCCAGGATCCTGGGTTTAACCCAACATGTTTTCCAGCATGCTGAGGCAGGAGATGGGTAACCTGGCTCAGTCCAATTTTAAATAACATCACAACTCAGTTGTTCTCGAACATGAAAACGTCAGGTCAGTCTATTCAGTTGTTAGTACAAGGACTGAAGATCTAGGAGACCTCGAAGCAAGGAGTCCTCCAACCCGGAAAGCCACAACAACTCCAGGCAGTACCAGACACATCCAAATTGTGTCCCTTCAAAACAATAATCCTTGGTGGTTACCAGCACATGCCCCCTTCTCAGAGGGCATGCTGACGATTGAGGGAGGGGGAACCTGGCCAGTAGAGGACTTTGAGTTCATTTCACCGGCGGGTCTCCAATGCCCTTGTTCAGGCTATGCACGTCTGATCGAGAACGCACTGATCTGGGAAGACAAAGCGCCTAGGGAAATGGCCATCTTCCCCAGAGACCAAGCTCAATCAGCCTGGGTTCAAACCCTAGCAGATTAGGAATGCACAAATACCAAACTGACATGCCACAATAATCCCTTCACGATTTTTGTGGTGCTAGACGACACGCCCATTTCGTGTACCTGTAAAGTAGTAGAGATTACAGCAAAGGACAAATCTATACATTATATCAGAGAGACGGATTTACCATCCGTGGTCTCTCTGGGAGGAATGGAATGCGGGGTAGACGCCCCGGCGACATTCTTGGTAGGCATATTGAACTAAAATTGTGCTACAACGCTCTTCAGCGAGCTTTTACCCAGACTCCCAGAAGCACTGGTAAAGGCGAAGTATGAAGCCAGAAGTCGCTTGACTAGGTCTTTCAATTCCGCCACTATAGCGGAAATGACAACCTCGGTCTATACAGACGAACCATGGTTCAAGATTTGGACAAGTCATTGCTTCACACCTTACAGTGCGATGTATATGACTTTGCAATAGCCAGGAAGAACTGCAGAAAGCACGTCTTGGCCGATGCGTCTATTCACCATGAACCTAATAGACTCATCAAAGCTTTGATCTGGGGGGCGAACTTGTTCCCTGAGACCGTAGTGAACAGAATCCCAGGCGAAACAGCTAAGGTCAACCAGAGCTTGCGAGTTCGCTGGGGCTTGATCCCCAAGAGGAGATTTGAATCCTCTGGACCACAGCCCACGGGTAAGAAGAGAGCAAAGGGGTTCTGGTCTTTCTAGACAAATTAACCTTAAACAGGGTCAGCCACAACAGTCCGTGCTGCTGTAGAACCAGCCCTCTCAGCAGCACCAAAGCTTGGCTTCTTTACCTCTTCCCCGGCCATAAGACCTCCCATAAGAACCAGGTGTATGTCACGGATACAACAGGTTCACAAGAGGTAGCCGAGCCAGAGCAACTTTTCGTAGACCTGGCGGAAGAACTTCCGGCAAGGAAGAGACTTCACAGGAAGCCGGCGCAACCGACCTTCAACGAACCAGTGAGACTCCTCAGGTAGGAGGAAAGCGGTGCTTATTCAAGAACCGCTGGGAATCAGCACTTGGTCGCACAGCATAATAGCAAAAGGTCGGGTATGGAGTGGGGGAAGGGCCCACCTCCATCAACCAAAAAATGTATCAACATCCAAATGCCGGATGAGACAAAGGACACCTAAGACTTTCTGTAGAAGAAAGTAATTACAGGTGCAAATACTTAGAATTTCAGGGACGCTTCTCCAGCGATTCCATGAAGATTCAATCAAACCAAAAGTGATATTAGACTTGTCTCATTGGAACTCATACATTCAATACGACAATTTCCATATGCTAACTGTTTTCGCAGGTAAAGACCTTACTTCCCCGTGGGACCGTCACAACACCTATAAATCTTATAGATACTTACTATCCCGTTCCAGTAGCAAGTCACTTCCGCCGTTTCCTAGGCTTCCACCTTTTCCTAGGCTTCAGACTAGGCAACAGGCTTACGCCTTCAACAAAGCTATTCGGGCTTATCAGAACACCCAGAATATTTACAAGATAGCGGAAACAGTAGTACAATAACTGAGAACCCAAGGGATAAGCTTAGTAATCTCCTAGACGGCTGGCTCATCTGAGCTATAAATGTCAAGGAATGTCTCAAGGCAACCATAAGTGATAATTTCTGGAATTCCTAGGATTCCAAATCACAAGGAATCCCTATACACTCCGACACAACGGTTTCAGTGTTTAGGAAACAATGGGACCTCAATCACACAACTTTCGATCCCACCGGAGAAAGGAAGGAAATAGCAAGGCTGTGAGACAGTTCCTCAAGGCAGACAATCATCCCGGAGGAACCAGGAAGAGTCCTAGGTTCACTCCAATTCGCGTCAGTAACAGGGACTCTACTAAAAGCCAACGGAAGGCTATATTCCGGGTTTGGCGGAGTAGAGCGAACACTGGTATGGTTCCCTCCGCCAAGTTTAGTGGTCCATATGGATGCTTCACTAAGCCATTTGGGAGACTACTCCCAAAATAGAAACGCTCAGGATCTTGGTCCCTAACGCCCTGCTAGCTTCATAACAGTGTTTGGAAGCCATGGCAGTATTCTATTCTTAGTAAACTCTCCTCAGAGAGGAGCTTTCAATCAAGCCACATAAATCAGGTCATGATAAAAATTTTTCCTTTGACAACAAGAAACTGTTGCAACTGTCAGCAACTAACTTGGCAGGAGCGAGAACTTAGTGGCAGATGCACTGTCAAGGACAACTCCGCTACAGTCGGAATAGCCCTTAGACAACAGGTCATTTAGATGGATCAGCCAGCAGAATCCAGATCTCCAAGTAGAATTATTGCCACAGAATCCAACCACAAGTTACAATATTTCATGTGACCCTCAATCTGGACCCCATGGCCCAGGCCACGGATACCAGATAGATTGGAACATCTGGCAGAGGAATTACTTTTTCCCTCCAATAAATCTACTAATGGAAGCTCTAGACTCACATCCTTCTAAGGACGGATTGGGCTGTTAGCCTCCAAAGGACTCAAGAGCAATTGTGACCCATTACTAGGGGAATTGGGACTCCGCCCCAGACGGACCCCCAACCCCAGAGTAACACAATTAGTATAACAAGGGCAGCGGGCGCTTCCTCAAGGATTCGGAGTGCCCTAACTTTATGGAATTCATGAATTTTACGGCACAAAAAGATGCCAATATGGATCCTATTAACACCTTGTTCCTAGAATCAGACAACAGCTAGTCTACAGGGAGGTCCGCAACCATGCGGAAACGTTTCAATAATTGTCACGAGATTTGACAGTCCTGACTAATCTCTCCCCTAGTTCCTACGACTCCCTTTTCTAGGCAGTATGATTCTACAGTAAAGAAGCTAGCCTTTTTCCTAAAAAGACCCAAAAGTTATGATGATGAATACGAATCTGGCTGTTATGTTCCTTAGGACCCTGTTTAGAAAGGGCCTACCAGCTAGTATTATTACCACGACCAAATCTGCTTCAAGGAGATACTCCAGTTTGGCTCTACATTAACAGATTCATAATTTCATCGATTCCGAGAGCTTGTGCTAGCTAGAACAAAATCATATTGATTTTCTTCCATCCGGAGAAGTTCTAGTATATCCAGATCGAATTCTTGGCTAAAAACGAGGATCCTCAGAGTAGGTGGGCCCCCTAGAAGATTGCCCCACTTCCACAGGATCTATCTCTATGTCCAGTCAGATCTTGAGATCATTTTTAGACAGAGCTTCAAGTAAAACTTCAGGTCCTTTATTCATTCGAGAGATGGTGGAACAGTCTCACTTAAGTAATTAAAATAACAATTCTGTAATTTTAGATAGGCTAACCGGAATCAATTCCACATGTACATGATGTCCGAGCAATAGCTGCCTTAATTTACTTCCACCACATGAACTTTGATGACCTTAAGAAGTACATAAGATGGAATTCAAGTATTTAATCACCACTACCTTAAATCCTTGAAAGCCCTTAAATATTCAGCAGTGGCAGTGGGGGAATATTGTTTCCCTTAACACAGCCTAGTCATGTTGACGTACCTAGTCATAAAGACCGTGTCCTGCTTTAGCTCCTTTTTTCTCCTAACCGCCTCGCTTAGTCTCTAGCCTTCATCTCGGGGTTTTTCACTTGGATTGCACAACTGAACCATTCTTGTACTGGGTATAATTAACTACTAATTATATACATGAAAAATATATAGTATTACTTACTGACATAGTAATCACACGAGCCTTACCAGTAATTGTTTGCGGTAATGGTATATACTTACTAGAATAAGGACCTAGACTTAAGATATTGTTAAAATCTGTTTAGATTTAAGGAATTTGACTGAATAGGGTAGAATTACCTTAGAGTTAGTTTCTCCCTTCCAGGAGTCTTATAGAGAGTACAGTAGTACCTCGAGATATGAAATTAATCCGTTCCGAGGCGCCTTTCGTATCATGAGTTTTTCGTGTCTTGGACCACATTTTACATGTAAAATGGCTAATCCGTTCCAAGCCCTCCAAAAACACCCCAGTAAATTTCATAATAAAGCTAAATTGACCTATAAACAATGAAATACTACAACAATTTGGACCATTCAATACCTAAATTAAGAATAAAAATGCAAAACCTGTAAATAAAGTGTATATTAGTGTACAAAAAATATTATTACTGTAACGTAAACTGTGGAAGCTTACCTTTCGAGTGAGGCTATCTCCGAAAGTGGCGGCAGAGGAGGAGGAGGACAAACGGCAGATAACGTACGTATGTACGTACACTTAACTTTACGAAAACACATAAAAAATTTAAGGAAAACTATAAAACTAAAATTTACGAAACACATTAACAAAACTGTAACACTTAACTTACAAAAATCTAAAAATTAAATGTTTTTTTTTCTTTTTTTGATTTTTAACTTTTTTTTTTTTTACTTTTACGTAGTTTTTTTTTTTTTTTTTTTTTTTTTTTTTTTACAGAATTTCAACTTCATCACCACTTTCAACGTTCTGTTTTTCATCACTTGGTTCTTCCTTTTTGTTTTCAACTTTCTGTTTTTTATCACTTGGTTCTTCCTTTTTGCTTACTCCTGCTAATGCTGAAGGCCTCTTTAAAAAATAACGATCCAAGGAAGATTGCTTCTGCCTACTTTTCACAATGTTCCTGAAACGACTCAGGCAAACGTAATCGAACTGCGCAAGCATACGACCTGTGTGAGCCTTTTCGGGGTGTCTTTTTTCGATAAACGATTGCACTTTATGAAAAGCGCCTAGAATATCCTTAATTTCTGCCATTATCATAGGCTCCTCCTCCTCTTCCTCGCCGCTGCTAGAGAACTCCTCTTGAACGACGTTATGTTGCATGGCCTCCAACTCCTTCAGGTCATCCGTCGTAAGCTCCTCTTGGTGCTCCTCGAGAAGGTCGTTGATGTCGTCCTCGTCGACGACCAGCCCCATGGACTTGCCGAGTGCAATGATCTCGTCAAGATCTGGTTCCAAAACAGTTTTGGGATCGTCAACTGTTTCTGACTCTGCAGCACCAGCTTCGCCCACGTCGAATCCCTCGAAGTCTCGGGCGGATATGGCATCAGGCCAGAGTTTCCTCCATGAGGAATTCAAGGTTCGCCTCGAAATCTCCTGCCAAGCTTGGTCGATGAGTCGGATGCAAATGACGATGTCGAAATGCTCCTTCCAAAATTGACGCAAGGTGAGGTTTGTGGTATCGGTGATGTCGAAAAATACATCTTCTTTGAAAAAGATGTTTCATGTACAGCTTCTTAAAGTTCGCTATCACTTGCTGGTCCATGGGCTGGAGGAGAGGGGTGGTGTTGGGCAGAAGAAAAAGAATCTTGACGAAGGAATACTCCGCTAGGATATCTTCCTCGAGGCCAAGAGGGTGGGGAGGGGCATTGTCCAACACCAGCAGACATTTCAGGGGGAGGCGCTTCTCTTCCAAAAATTTCTTCACTGTTGAGCCGAAACACAGATTTACCCACTTCGCGAACAAAAGCTTCGTTACCCAGGCTTTTGCATTAGCCCTCCACATCACTGGAAGCTTCTCCTTCAGCACTTTGTGGACCTTGAAGGCTCGAGGAGTCTAGGAATGATACACCAGTAGGGGCTTCACCTTGCAATCCCCACTGGCGTTTGAACAAAGTGCGAGCGTAAGCCTGTCTTTCATAGGTTTATGCCAGGGTAGCTTCTTCTCTTCCTCCGTGATGTACGTCCGACGAGGCATTTTTTTCCAAAAAAGGCCAGTCTCATCACAGTTGAAGACTTGCTGAAAACTGTAGCCTTCCTTGGTCATCATCTCGTCGAAAGTCTTCTTAAATGCTTCGGCCGCTTTCATATCCGAGTTGGCAGCCTCCCCATGACGCACCACTGAATGGATGCCAGTTTGTTTACGAAATTTCTCGAAGCAGCCATGCAAAGCCTTGAACTCTGGGGTTTGCGTTGAAGTCCCTTCCCCTCCGTCGTCTTCCGCCTGCGCAATAAAAATCGCCAAAAATAGCACTGGCCTTGTGGGGGATTGCTGTCTCCGTTACCGTATCGCCAGCGATTTCTTTGTCTTTTATCCAGACGAGGAGCAGCCATTCCATCTCGTCGTGCACGTGGGTCCTCTTGCTGGACAAAATAGTGATACCCTTTGACGGTGCAGCTGCTTTGATGGCATCCTTCCGTTTAAGGATGGTGCCTATTGTCGACTGATTACGGCCGTATTCCTTTGCGATCACACTCAATCGCATACCAGCTTCGTACTTCTTGATGATCTCCATCTTTGTCTCCAAAGAGAGCATGCGCTTCTTTCCGTTAATTTCAACTTTCTTGGGACCCATGACTACGTTATCTTGTACGTAATTTACGTATAAGTAACACAATAAAGTTTCCGCACAACACGATAATAGTATACTGCAACGAAATCACTAACGAATTTACATTACTAAACGAAATCGTTGGACCGAATGAATGCCGTGTGTGTACGATAGAGATGTCGGTACGAAGAGTCCGAGATAGGTACGCCACCACGTACACGTATAAGATGCATGATGGGAGGGATGCTGTCCAATAGGAGAGAAGGATTTCATGGTGCTGACTAGCATCAGGAACCAATGGGAGAGCAGGAGGATGGTGGCGAGTCTACTAATACTAAGATGGCGGCGAGCGGCGCAAGTTTCAAAATTGTTATCCGGGCGAATCTCGGACTTCCAGAAACCTTTTCGTATCTTGAAAACTTTTCGTATGTAGAGCAGTAAAATTTTTCGCATTGGCTTTTGTATCTCGAGTTTTTCGTAAGTTGAGCCTTTCGAATCTCGAGGTACTACTGTATATCCAAGCTTGTGGGAACAATTCTCTGTTACTATTTCATTGAGCGACACAGGTTCAGCCCAGAAAAGGGATTTTGATAAAGGAAAAATCTATTTCTGGGCAATGACCTGTGTCGCTCAGTGAACCTACCCCTTGCTTCCTCACCCTATAGGCCCAAGCTTGGGTGCTATTTTCAGGAATGGCTATCGAGGCGCTAGTAGTAGCGGTAGTGGGCGGTAGATGGCGCTGGTATGGCGCATAATTTGAAAGGGGAAATTGACAAAGGAAGAGACTAAATGGCAGGAGACCTCTGGTAGTGGTATCACTCGCCCCAGTTTTATACCGACACCCTAATACAGGGGTGAGCGAACCAGGTTTATCCTGGTATTATCCATATTGTTTATTCTCTGGTATATTTAGCAATATTTATACCTTAGAAATGAGTGCTATAGGAACATTTCACTGGGTGACACAGGTCATCACCCAGAAATAGATTTTTCCTTTGTCAAAATCCCTTACTTAAATAATCTATAGGATTAAACGATAAACAGTAGTATATCACAACCCTATGAAAATGAGATTTTATTAATATATAATACTGGTGTATGATATGACTGAGATATATAAGTTATGGCAACCATAAAATTCATTCTTAAAAAGCCTTCATTAAAATATTAGCATACATCCGAGAAGAGAAGTCTAAAAAAATTGCGAATGGCAGGTGAGGTGAAAAATGACAGAGCTGTTTACCTTACAATACAGAAAACTGGAAAATGCATCATCAACAATCCTATCACTTGGGAAAAGTGTTTCTTAACATACCTAAGCCTATATTATGATGAATGTTTAGAAAACATGAAGTACTATGAAATTGGAAATTTACTTCAAGAAAGTACAGTATGCAGACAATGACAATCTTTTGACTGTTAGATACTGTAATTTGATTGTTATCTTGATTGTCATTTGTCAAGGAAGCTGCTATAAATGAAACAAAAATCTACAAATCTTGGGTTATAGTTAACCTATGGCCGCTGATGCTGGGAACCAGGAGATTTAAGATTTTTCTCAGGTATTAAAAGAAAACACTAAAGATCAAGAAAGGTTCCAAACAGTGATGTACTCTTACATGGGCTGATTTGCAGAAGATTGCAAAATTTCCACAAATGATCTTTACAGTGGACCACTTTCCAAGTATGACAGATCTTGTTGCAACTTTTACCAACTTATCTGAGATGCAGAGTTTCCTGGATTTTTCTTCACTTCATAAAAATCCAACATACCTGACACATTGTAAAATTTGTGGCATGAAGACTGACAATGGTCTATCTGCTCAAGTTGAGCTTTCTTGACACACCTAGTAAGGTGTCAAGATGCTTAGAAACTGATGCTAATGTGGCAGAAGGGTAGCAATGAGGATAAACATAATCCTGGAAACAATAACCTTGTCAAGAAATTACAATCACCTAGAAACTTAAGTAGCATTTATGCAGCATTCTATATGATAAAAGATTGAACGGAGAAATTACCAAAGGGTAAGAAACCAGGTATCCTCTTGCTTGCTTAGGTATGGCTGAGTAGTTAGGATGTCATCTTTCCCATTTATTAACTTTTTTGTGATTAACTCAAGGAAGGCCTAAATCTTCAAAGAATGGTCTCGATCCCCAGTAAAATGTAAGTGGTTTTCTCCCAAGGACTCCCTAGCCTGTTGTTGATGTGTTTATCAACTTATTAGTTTCAAATAGGCATCAAGGTGGTCATGTTTGACTTCTCCCCAGTATATGATGAGTCCCAGTGAAATGAAGATGCTTATAAAGTAACCAGTGGCAAATAGTATGATCAGATCAAAGACTATCAAGCCCATCAATAAATTAACACTGATCTAACCCACCATCATATACAGCAAACAGCCATATTGAAGTGATTCTATTCCATCTCGGAATTGTTCACATTAGCTTGACCTATCAATACCTAATGAATAATCTACATGACCCAATCTCTTTATAGAGAGAAGGGAAGTTAGCCCTAAATGTAAAAACAATTTTCATGTGTATGTCCAAACCAAACCAAAGTGAATATCAAATTTTGAAAGCAAATCTATTAAGGAAATTTTGTTGAAGTCCTCAATATTTGTAACTTATCCAATTACCAAATTTAAATAAAATTATTTTATAAAACAATGTTAAATTTTAGTGATAAAAAACCCTTTGGGAAGTCTTTTGACAGTCAAATGTTTTTACTCAGTAGTCTAGTTAAACAACGTGATGATATCAATCATCTATTTAATGAGATACTAGTCCTTGAAGTCTTTTTGAAATGTTTTCTAGCTCGCTGTCACTGACCAGTTCTTTAAATATCAACTGAAACCAGTATGTGATATATTATAAAAGTCAGCTCTGGGTTTGTATCCTAAATAAATATAGGGTCTAACAATTTGAAGATGCTAAAGTACCTCAGTCTCCTTCAAAACATTTTGCAATAAAGCTACATATTGGTGAATAGAGAAGACTTTAGGAGAACAGCTTCTTTTGACTGTTAACAACATGGCGTCACATTGTTTTAACAAACAAATCCCTTTTCGTGTTACTTGCAAGAATGTTCAAGATGTAGGAAAGGTGGCAGACATACAAAATATATTTAGTTGTCACTAATCAGTATGCTACTGTTGGGGGGAGAGAGAAGATATTAAAACTACAAGATACTGTTCTTTAAAGAAGTCCATTTGGAAATACGGTATGCTGGTTGAAGTATGAAAACCTAATTCCTTGTCTCTGGGTTCATCTCTGACACTAAGATGACTGACCAGACTCGCCATCACTTCCTGATACTTAGATGTGTCCAAGGGACTGGAGAAGGTCCTTTATCAGAGAATAATAAGGTATTTTAAGGTGAACCTTGTAGCTTTTGCAGTCACAGTTCTTGTTAGCAGAGATATTTCTTAAAAGAAATTTAGTGATGGAGCCTTACTGATGACAATCACAGTAGACTATATTGCCATTAATTTAATAAGCTAATTTCAAGCGTTTTTCAAATGGCCCTGACTATAGAATTCTAAGATCCATAGACAGAGTGCTGTAGGAAGGTTATGCAACCTACACATGAGATAGTGGCAGAAAAAAAAGGTTTCCAGTGCGTGAAAACACTTTAGACTAAGATTGTAAAACTTTAGATAGCTTGGACATTTGACACGACAGGAAGAGGAACTAATATACTTAGAAAACCACCAAATGCATAAGTAAGAGAATCTGACCATGGGAAGGCTCAAGAAATTATGGTAAAGGGTCTCAATGAAGACTTAAGTCGGAAAAAACTGTATAAGAGAAAAGAGAGTGAAGAGAATTCATTTAAAGCCTAACCCTATATGAAGATAAAGTGACGTAACAATATTAATGATGATGATGATGAGAGATGATAGAAACATATACTATAAGATCTGTGTTTCCTGTACCATCGTCTTGACATCAGAATTTACATGTGACATAAAAGGCTGTTACCCATTTTATTTTAGTGGATGGTTACCTTCAAACTGAGAAACAGAAGGTTTTAAGATCAACTGTACATTAAAATTTTAAGAACATTTCAAGATAAGAAATTATGAGGCAAGTCAATTAATTTGACAAATTATAGTAATTTTTGTTATGAACCCCATTTGCTTCATTCAAAGATCAAAAACTTAAACTGAACAGGTTTGAATCTATTCAACTGTATATGGAACCTAAAAGCTAAAAGGGTTAAAAACATGAAATGTAAATGATTGCGTAGACATCAAAACACTTATGCCAGCATTAAAATTCTGCATTAAAATTTATGCGCAATTATAAAAACACCATCCTTTCTCTTATCAAATTAGAAAAGACCATAAAAAATATACTCTTTTACCATAAAAAACTAACACATTTCTGCAAACCTTGTATACTTTTTCAAGGTCATGTGTTATGCCATTATGTTGAGTATAAAAACAGTATAGTGATAGTACTTACTTTAAGAATCATTTCTATGGCAAAAACTCCAGTGAAGGCATAATCGAAGTAGTTGAGAATCTGATTAAAGTGAGAATCCTCTTCAACAGGATTTTCTGAGGCCAAGGCAATACTAGATAAAGTGATGACAACCATGATGAACCCATCAAAGTAGCGAAGATTCACTACCCAATGTGCTGCTCTCCTGATTCTAGAAAAATCAAACAAAAAATTAAAGTACAGTATTGATTTTCAACGATGACTACTGAATATTAGATAAATTTCAAGATTTCAGCAAGAACATAGTTCTGACAGTCGTATCTAAGAAATTTAAGCAGAATAAAACAAAATTAATTAAGATACAAATAGTGTATATATATTAACCACATATCATTGGTGATCATATGAAGAGTAACATTTTTTGGTATATATAAATGTAGCTTGATCATCATTGGCATGAATTGTTACTATTGGCATTATAAAATCAAAAGAGAAATGTTAATAAATGATGTTTCAACTGATAATGAAAGCTGAATATAAAACTTCCTCTGAAAGTGTTACAATTCTAGCTTTTATTACATTTCATTTTCTTTCAAATCTACTAGAAAAAGGCTGTGGTTCACTCATTTGAAAGAAAACCCTTCTCAGTCTATGTGGACATTTGGCTCCTAACACTGTTATCTAGTAAACAAATTTTTGGTCTTTTATCAAGATAATTCTTAGATGGTTATTTCAATTCCATTTATAATCTCCAATGTTATCCCATATATTTCTAGTCATAAAGCCTTTGTGTGTCAGCAAGTCAAAATGCTTAGTACTACTCATTAAAAAAGTGATTTCAGATGATATCTGATGAGGGACTCAACATCCCTTTTCCATGTTTCTTAATCCCTGAGAGAGAGAGAGAGAGAGAGAGAGAGAGAGAGAGAGAGAGAGAGAGAGAGAGAGAGAGAGAGAGAATTTTGTACTATGAGAAGAATGAAACTACTTACGGATTTGTGGGTGAAAGTATGAACATGGATGAATATGGCAGAATAGGCTTTGGACCTCCCATGTCTTCTTCATCTTCATTTTCTGCTTCATCATCTTTGTCTTTTCCTCCCTCGCGCTTATTGCTGCAAAATGCCCAATCATTAGTGACTTGGTTAAAATCACATTCACATTAAACTTGTTCCTCTCAAAAGATTAATTCTAACAATCAATAAGAGAGCTCATACGCTATTATAAACTGTATTTTTACAAGTTTATAGATACAAATACGTAATTCATTAAAAAATGGATGCACAAGCACAGGCAAAATACATGCAGCATCTCCATTCATTCATAGCTAAGTTAAGTAATCAAAACCTGAATCTAAAGTCTTGAGGATTCAAAGTCTGTTATTAAAATAGCATGGGATCCATGGTAACATAAAACGTAGAAATACAAATGAACAAAGTATTACTTGATGGCTTTTGGAACATAATTCTGTTTCCATTCCACCTAGTTTATTTTCATTCATATTATTTCATATTTTACACTTCAACAGATTTATTCATGTAGTTTGTATGCACACCCAAAACATGCCCAAAAAGAACACAAACATACACACATCATAATGCGTATGTAATTCTGAAGATTTAGTATATTTGTTGAAAAAAATTCATACCATATACGTATACTTTCTGTAACCAAACTCATATTGCGAGAAGATTACGATATCCGAAGTAATCACTAATGAACCTTTTATATATTTTAGAAAAATAATACAAAAAAAGATAAGATACTTTTGAAAAAAAATGATCCATGATTCTGTATTTACTTATTTACAGGGGCACAATGCAGAATGTTACTACCAGAGTTAAACTTTTTGCAAGGTTCAGTCATTTCTGTTTGCATCACAGTAGGACTCCATTGTAAAATCTTGGAAAATGAATAATAAGGAAAAGAAATTTTCCCATACAACAAAACAGATTTCATTGCAACAGACAGAAACTGACTAATACTTTGTGTGAAAAGCAGCTATACCGTACTTAAAAAGGTTTGTGAATTCATACATGTGCTATTTTGGCACTTCAGGAACAAAATTGTTCTAATATACATGGTCATATAACCCTTCTTAATATACATGGGCCCATAGCCCTCCTTTATATACATGGGCACATAGCCCTTCTTGACATTAAGAACAACTAAGTAATGAACAGCGCTCCAGTACACAAAGGAATATTACTTCTATCTTAGAGCATCTCTCACTCCTTTTTGAATTTCTTTACTACTGCATGTTTAAAATACACCCAACTTATACAGTGGTAAATGTTTGGCAATAGTGTTTTAATGCTTTACAAACATTTCCAACCTGTAATGTCATGAAAATGCCTAAATAATTAATCAAAATGATGAAGTTACATACTATGTATTTGTAAAAAAAAAGTCTTGCCTGAAGAAAACCTCATATTTATTCTCTAGCTATATCTCTGCAATGAGAGATGAGCCTATGCCACAGCTCCGGGAGATGGAACCGACCTCTCTCCTACTCCCCGGAACAGATGACCTTTGGGTAGACCTCCCAGCCACCTTCTCGGTTACCCAGGCTGTCTGATGGGCTCATCCAGACAGAATTCGATGCTAGAACCCGGCTTGCGAAATCCCTCAACGTCCTAGTCATGACAGAAGCAGCGGCTCTTATCTTTGCACAGGCGCCGTTGTTCAAGATCATAGATAGCTAAGGCACAATTGTCAATTATGCAATGTGACTTATATGATTTTGTTGTGGCTAGGAGGAATTGCAGGAAGCATGTTCTAGCAGAATCCACAATCCGGCATGAGCCCAACAAACTCCTGGCCTCTTCAATATGGGGACCGGACCTTTTTCCAGCCTCAGCAGTGAACGAGGTACAACATGAGGCTGCTAGATTTAACCAAAGTCTAAGAGTTCGGTGGGGATTGGTCTCCAAAAGGAAACCGGAGTCTTCCACATCGAATCCCAAAGCCAAGAAGAAGCCTAGGAAGTTCCAGTCCTTCCAGGCTCCTCAACAACAACAAACTTTGGTCCAGGCAGTGCCGGTTCCCCAACCTTCAACCTCTAAAACCCAACCGCAACAGCAGTTCGTGCTGTTGACACAGTCTCAACAGCCGCAGGCGTCAACCTTTTTTGCTGTCTCCCTGGCCTTCAACCCGACGTTTGAAAGTTTAAGCGTTTCAGGCTTTCAATAGGTTCGGCAGGGGTAGCAGAGCTAGAGGCGCCTTTCGTCAGCGAGGCGGCGGAAGGGCTACCAGCAGGGGCAGAGGTTCACGCGGAGGGCGAGGAGGTCGCCCCTCAGCAACTCAATGAGAACCTCCAGGTAGGAGGGAGGCTGTACCTCTTTCGTCAACGTTGGAGGTTCAGCAATTGGGCCCAAAGTATTGTGTCCAAAGGTCTGGGTTGGAGTTGGATCCAAGGCCCACACAGTCACCCAAATATCATCAAACAAGGGTTTTCATGTCATGAAAATACCTTCATATTTTTATTATCATCTTTATTGATACTGAAGTTTTGTAAGATGGCTTTAACACAGTCAAGGCTTAGGTGAATGAGTACTCCCAAAGAAACATTTTCTTCCTGAGCCTGGAAGATCAAGGCATAAATAACTCAAATTTGCATGTAACATACCGCAAAAGGAGAGGATTGCCTCAGTAATAGTTTTAAAAAAGATTAGTTCAAGAAAAGGGAGTACAGTAGTACAGTATCACCATAGTGACAAAATGAGAATTTTTAAAGGGAATATGCAAGGCATTACCAAGTTTTTATGAATAGGTATTCTTTGTAGTTATTTCTCATCAAGCTCTGATAAGAGCTTTTCACGTACAGAAACATCTTTGGATATTTCTTTAACCATTCAAAAAGAAACAGTGGGTGAGTATCAACACTAACTTTCTACTCCAAATTATTGCTCTGGTCCAAGTTTCACTGATTGTACAGAGAGAGATCATTTTCTAATTATATTGTACACTTGAGACAAGGCTACTATTCCACAATCCTTAAGATCTGAGACACAAGAAGTGATCACCTTTCTGCAAAGCATATAGGATCATATTCGAGTGATAGGTTTTAGAGTCTGAATGGAGCTCTAAATGGACATACGTACTACTGTTGTGAGTTTATTCCATGTCCGAAAAACCATTGAACACCTGATAAATTTATGAATTCTTGTTGAGATATAAGACCAACAACCCAATTACCATAAATCCAGAAAAGAAACAAATCCTACTCATTCTTTAAATTCTAACACACATTTTAAAAACTCCTAGGACCTGAAACAAGGGAGAGGAATATGTCTCTTCCAACAGACCATAAGCAGATATATGCTGATTAATCTCAAAGTGGGCCTATGAACTGGTAGTCTCCTGGAAGCCAAACAGAATTTCCAGGTAGCTGTTCACAGCTACCTGTTTTGAGACTGAAGAATAAAGCACAATGTGAATCAGATCTGATAAGTTTACAAAATTTCCTGCATCACAAGCCATCTCAATTCTACTTCAAGATGCTTATAGTTTTCATTCTCTACCTGGCAAAATATAATATTCAGAACCTTTACTGAATTATATTTCAACATTTTCCTATTTTTGTATTTTCGTTTTCTTTCATTGCACAGGTGAAGCTTGCTGAAAAAAGTAATGATCTTTTTTATAGTATTCATATATGAAAACATTAGGAATAACTGAAATTATTGTTAATAATAATAATAATAATAATAATAATAATAATAATAATAATAATAATAATAATAATAATAAGAATAATAATAATAATAATAATGTGGCGCCTTGGCAGAGTGGGTTAGGTCGTCAATGGACTGGTTAAGCAACATTGGGTGACCGCTCTCCTCGGCGTTGATTCCTTGGGAAAGGATCTTTACCATAATTTCCTCAGTCTACTCAGCTGTAAATGAGTACCTATCCCTGATGGGGTAGGGTCCAGCTATGGATTAAATAGCAAAACTCAGCAATGATGTTAAGAAATGAAGGAATAAACGACGACGTAAATGGAACCTCTGGCAACAGAGGAGCTTCGTCCGGCAGCCAGGTATTCAACCCAATTGAAAGGGAAGAGGGTCAGGTACTTGGAGGACTTCAACCAGCAACTGACCACCACAACGACAGCCTGAGATTGGAGCTACAGAAGCAAACCAAAGGAAGAAATGGACAAGAGAAGAAAATAAGGAAATATGGAGATGCTGCATCAGAAGCAACCCGATGGAGAGAGGATATAGAAGAAGGTTGGTCAACATCTGGAATGAGAGGAATAACACCCCCCAAACAGAGCAGAGGCTGGCAGACCAAGTAAGGAACATAAAGAAAAAGAACTGGCTCTCCCCAACTGAAAGAGAAGAACTGGAAAGGGAAATGTCACACGACAACGAATTACACGAACACGAACTGAGAGACGATGCCACAGAAGACGACAGGGATGATGAGGTATCAAACAATGACACACGAAGAAGTAACAGAGAGGACGGAATGGGTAGAAAAGATTAGACAATGGATGGAGCCAGATACAGAGAGAACAAAGATCCCCTCCATGAAAGCCTGCAACACCAAGAAATTAAGGGAGAAAACAAGTGAGGTCAATGAAATAATGGGCATAATACACACCACCAGTATCACAGAAACAAATAACTTGGCATATGCAGGAGCAAGATTAGTAGCAGAACTGATGGGGATTCGAACACCAACACCACCAGCACAACCAACCCAACAGAAACCAAAACAGCAACCTCCTTGGAAAAGGTGCCTGGAAAAGCAAATCATGGTGATGAGATCTGACTTGAGTAAACTGAAAGAGATGGCAGAAAAAAGGCTAAGAAGCAAGAAAACAAGGGAGGAACTCAATGAGAAATACAAAGTACAAGAGAGGGGACTAAACAACACAATAGAAGATGTAAAACAGAGGCTTAAGGCCAAAGCACATAAGATCCAACGGTACATGAACAGGAATAAGGGATACCAACAGAACAAACTATTCGGAACCAACCAGAAAAGACTATACAGCCAACTAAGAGGGGAAGACAACCACCAAGAAATTCCTGAAGCTGCACCAAGTAAGAGACTCTGGGAAAACATCTGGAGGAATCCGGTATCACACAACAAACATGCAACATGGCTCCAGGAAGTCAAGGAAGAAGAAACAGGGAGAATAAAACAAAGATTCACAGAGATCACGACAGACACAGTCAGACACCAACTAAAGAAAATGCCAAACTGGAAAGCCCCAGGTCCCGATGAAGTCCATGGATACTGGCTCAAAAACTTCAAGGCCCTACACCCACGAATAGCAGAACAACTCCAGCATTGTATCTCAAATCGCCATGCACCCAAATGGATGACCACAGGAAGAACATCCATTGTACAAAAAGACAAGAGTAAGGGAAATATAGCCAGTAACTACAGGCCTATCACCTGCCTACCAATAATGTGGAAGTAACTAACAGGTATCATCAGTGAAAGGCTATACAATTACCTAGAGGAGACAAACACCATACCCCACCAACAGAAAGGCTGCAGAAGGAAGTGTAGGGGCACAAAAGACCAGCTCCTGATAGACAAAATGGTAATGAAGAACAGCAGGAGAAGGAAAGCCAACCTAAGCATGGCATGGATAGACTATAAGAAAGCCTTCGACATGATACCACACACATGGCTAATAGAATGCCTGAAAATATATGGGGCAGAGGAAAACACCATCAGCTTCTCAAAAATTCAATGCGCAACTGGAATACAATACTTACAAGCTCTGGAATAAGACTAGCAGAGATTAATATCAGGAGAGGGATCTTCCAGGGCGACTCACTGTCCCCACTACTCTTCGTAGTAGCCATGATTCCCATGACAAAAGTACTACAGAAGATGGATGCCGGGTACCAACTCAAGAAAAGAGGCAACAGAATCAACCATCTGATGTTCATGGACGACATCAAGCTGTATGGTAAGAGCATCAAGGAAATAGATACCCTAATCCAGACTGTAAGGATTGTATCTGGGGACATCAGGATGGAGTTTGGAATAGAAAAATGCGCCTTAGTCAACATACAAAAGGGCAAAGTAACGAGAACTGAAGGGATAAAGCTACCAGATGGGAGCAACATCAAACACATAGATGAGACAGGATACAAATACCTGGGAATAGTGGAAGGAGGGGATATAAAACACCAAGAGATGAAGGACACGATCAGGAAAGAATATATGCGGAGACTCAAGGCGATACTCAATTCAAAACTCAACGCCGGAAATATGATAAAAGCCATAAACACATGGGCAGTGCCAGTAATCAGATACAGCGCAGGAATAGTGGAATGGACGAAGGCAGAACTCCGCAGCATAGATCAGAAAACCAGGAAACATATGATAATACACAAAGCACTACACCCAAGAGCAACTACGGACAGACTATACATAACACGAAAGGAAGGAGGGAGAGGACTACTAAGTATAGAGGACTGCGTCAACACCGAGAACAGATCACTGGGGCAATATCTGAAAACCAGTGAAGACAAGTGGCTAAAGAGTGCATGGGAAGAAGGACTAATAAAAGTAGACGAAGACCCAGAAATATACAGAGGCAGGAGAATGACAGACAGAACAGAGGACTGGCACAACAAACCAATGCACGGACAATACATGAGACAGACTAAAGAACTAGCCAGCGTTGACACATGGCAATGGCTACAGAGGGGAGAGCTAAAGAAGGAAACTGAAGGAATGATAACAGTGGCACAAGATCAGGCCCTAAGAACCAGATATGTTCAAAGAACGATAGACGGAAATAACATCTCTCCAATATGTAGGAAGTGCAATACGAAAAATGAAACCATAAACCACATAGCAAGCGAATGCCCGGCACTTGCACAGAGCCAGTACAAAAAGAGGCATGATTCAGTGGCAAAAGCCCTCCACTGGAGCCTGTGCAAGAAACATCAGCTACCTTGCAGTAATAAGTGGTACGAGCACCAACCTGAGGGAGTGACAGAAAACGATCAGGCAAAGATCCTCTGGGACTATGGTATCAGAACGGATAGGGTGATAAGTGCAAATAGACCAGACAAAGTCAAGAAGAAAGTATCACTCATTGATGTCGCAATACCATGGGACACCAGAGTTGAAGAGAAAGAGAGAGAAAAAATGGATAAGTATCAAGATCTGAAAATAGAAATAAGAAGGATATGGGATATGCCAGTGGAAATCGTACCCATAATCATAGGAGCACTAGGCATGATCCCAAGATCCTTGAAAAGGAATCTAGAAAAACTAGACGCTGAAGTAGCTCCAGGACTCATGCAGAAGAGTGTGATCCTAGAAACGGAGCACATAGTAAGAAAAGTGATGGACTCCTAGGGAGGCAGGATGCAACCCGGAACCCCACACTATAAATACCACCCAGTCGAATTGGAGGACTGTGATAGAGCAAAAAAAAAAATAATAATGCAAGGTTTGAAATAAAGATTACCGTATTAATGTGATGCAGTGCACAGCAAAAGACAACATAATTGGTATGAGAACTGGCTTATAAGAATAAGGATGAGAGTAGGATTAAAAGAACTGTCTAAATACTTGAACAAACTTTTATAAGCCTGAGGCCTCCCAGATAATAATCATTCAAAGAACTTCCCTATGAGCATGAGTAATACCATATCTGATTATTCCAGTCTTGTAACAGTCATCTCAAGCTATATGAGAACAAGCAGTAACCTCAGAAAAAACAGGGAGATAACATAGCACCCTTACAGCTGCTTGGCTGAACTAAGTAAGAGTTGTCCATTGAAATGCCTGGTATAAAAATGGTCATGTGCAGCAATACCACTGGGCAATTATGGATCATGAACGATGAATATGAGGTACTCTTCAAATTTCTTAGCTTGTCTGAACAAATATCACAAAAAAAGCTAGTATGTACTTACCATTACTATTGGTAAAAGAAATCTCCTTTAATAAGGGAGAACTAGCCGAGTACAAAGGCCTAACTTATATTTCTACGCTCTAAAACAGCTCACTAATAATCAGTGCCTTTTCCCAGAGATCTGTCTTCATACCTATGAGGAGGCAGTCACATGACTATTACTTATGAGATGGGATCTTGATGTAAATATTATCCCGCTAGAGATTTGGGTATGAAAGTGTCGAAACAAGACAAAAGAGATACATGCATATTTATCTATATATGTACTGCACATAAATATAACTATAAGCTCTCTGGAATACTGTATATAAATAATGAATTATGGGTGCATATACATTATGCACATTCAAATAACTGAAAAGATAAAAAGAAGCTTACGTCATTTATAAAGTATTAAAGAGCTAATCATAACTAACTTTTGGTTTGTTTGAAACTGCAAATATCACCACATTATCATGGATGTGGCTCACATTCCTGGGTATTTTACGCACGCCAGTATTGCATTGGGAGCTACAATAATAAAGAAATGAGCTTCATGGTAATGTATGTATGTATATATATATATATAATAATATATATTATTATCTATATATAGTTATATTAATTTATATATATGATACATATATATATATAGTATTAAATATTATAATTATATAAATCTTAAAATAGTGTATAGAATAGAATGGGTTTTTTGCCACGAAGGGAAAAATGAAAAAGCGAGATAGCCGAGTACTAATAAATTAGTCCCACATGTATATAGTTATTATTTCTTTCTCTCTCTCTCTCTCTCTCTCTCTCTCTCTCTCTCTCTCTCTCTCTCTCTCTCTCTCTCTCTCTCTCTCAGGTTCGATATTCTCTCCCCCTCTTTCTCTTGCTCGATATATATATATTTATATTTTCTTTCGTCTTTTCATTAATAATAATTTTTTGGGAAAATTTGTGTAAAATTCATGATATTAAATTGTATATGCTCCCCGTGTTTTTTCAAAATGTACTGTTTTCTGGAAGAATCTCTTGTTTACTGCGTGTATCCTTCAAGGTGTGGCTACCCTCAGGCGGCTCCTCCTTTCTGTAGAGTGAAAATCGCCCTTATTGCTAATCTTGTAGTGTCAGTTTGGATATTAAGCCTTCTTTTGACTATGTTGTTCTCTGTAAAATCAGATTGCCTTCAGTAAAGGGTCCGAACAGGACCGAAAGTACTCGGCTATCTCGCTTTTTCATTTTTTCCTTCGTGGCAAAAAAACCTTTATTTATACATAGCATCACGTTTTATATACTTCGTGATCAAGTTATTCATATATATATATATATATATATATATATATATATATATATATATATATATATATATATATATATATATATATATATATATGTGTGTGTGTGTGTGTGTGTTGTGTGTGTGTGTGTGTGTGTTGTGTGTGTGTGAATCTTAGAAAAACGATAAAATCTCAGGTCGCACTGTCTACAAGACGCCTGACCAAATATTGAAAAATAAATTTATATACAAAGACAGGTACGTATTTCTGCAATAACCTTTCACTTTCTTTTGATTCACTCTTTTTTTCGTCTTTATTTTCCTCCTTTGTGTCTGTCTTCTTTTCTTCTTTCTTGTCATTTTTTTCTGCTTCAGCAGCTTTCTTATCACTGTCAACATTACAAAATCAAAATCACATACATGTTATAATGAAATACTTCCCATAATACAGTGTCTTTTCTTGAAAAAATTTAGGAAAATTTTTTTAATTATTAAACCTAAAAATGAGAGAACTGAAATACATGTTACCAAAAAGCTTTAAAGAATTTATCTTTCCATCTACATGACTCATCATCGCACAAAAATATACATGATGTAGTATACATAAAAATTTACAAGCAATTAACATATACTTGCACAAGCCAACAACTAACATATATATATATATATATATATATATATATATATATATATATATATATATATATATATATATGTGTGTGTGTGTGTGTGTGTGTATATATATACATACATATGTATATATATATATATATATATAGATCTATATATATATCATCAATATATATATATCTATATTATATATATATATATATAGATATATAATATATATATCTATATATATATTACTATATATATATATATATCTTATATATATATTAAATATATTAATTAATATTATTATTGCATAATAAGAGGGCGAAAGAGAGGTGACATAAAAGTTACAACTAACCTAACACCTCAAAGTAAAAAACTGGGTGACCATGCATTTCTTTTACTGTCTTAATCCCAAATCTGTTCTGAAAAATCCAAGAAAAATTGGGTCTCTTTTTAGATTGAAAGACATTGTACCCAACCTTGTGCGATCTTTAGTGGTGTATAAGTATGCTTACATTTGCCCAAGATGTAATCTCTGGAATTACGTCGGATCCACCAATAGAATACTAAATGTGAGTCGACTCTTATCGCGACATTTGTCATAGAACTGGGTGTACTTTGAGTAAGGACTTTTCTAACACAAGGGCATATTGTAAAAAGTGTAAATCTTTTTATTTCCTAAGACAATTTTGAAATCTTAGAGCAAGCTGTAATAAAACCTCTCTCCATATCCTCGAGTCATTAACCATTGAACGACTGGTTCCACCTTTGAATAGTCAGTCTTCTTCTACCCCTCTGTTGATAGCTAAGATGTTTCTTCGTCCTATTGGTGCCCTTCTTTGGTCACTCAGTTTTTTTACTTTGAGGCATTAGGTTGGTTTTATGTTTCTGTTTTAATATCTATGTTTTAACATTAATGACTTTTTGCGGCGTCGTCTTATGTATTGATTTTAATTGTTGCTACTTTTGTATTTTAGCCCTGATGATCAAGCCATGCTTTGAAACGTTAGCTGGAAATTTAGTTGAAATATGCTTCAACTCCTTCTTGTCCTCTTATTCATACTATTATATGTATATGCATAAGTATATGCATATTTATATATATATATATATCATATATATATATATATATATATATATATATCTATATAATATATACATATATATGTATATATATATATATATATATATATATATATATATATATATATATATATCTATATAATATATATAATATATATATGTATGTATATATATATATATATATATATATATATATATATATATATATATATATATATATATAATCTGTAGTTCACTTTCGTAAGCAAAGGGAAAAAGACCTACTCTCATGTAATGAATGCTTAACTTCTCAATATAGTATGCCAATATTTCTGGATGGGTTTTTGACTGACGGCATTAGGGTAGGCTCCACTTTGGAGGGGTGCCGATCGTAAGAGATCGTAAAAATATTTGCCAAAAATACACTAATCAAGACAGGCTAATGAATTTATCAGGCATTATTTGCACTATAATAACGCATATTCTCTGTGAGTTTTATCATCCTACAGGGAAAATAATGATTTTATGAAAAAAAATGTGAAATTCAGGGCCCCTTGTATTGAAGGTTATTTGATGATCGGTGAGAAACTACAGTCTTGAATAGAAATTCGGTCTGACAGAATTTTGTATATCCCCCTAGAACATGCACATAAAGTATTATCAAAATAGAACAGTAAGTAAGCACGTAATAACAAAAAAAAAGAGCAACAACTTCAGGCAAGTTCAGCGAAAGCCCCGCCCGAAAAAAAAGGCTATAGTAGCTAGGAAGAAATATTCATAAAAAATTCAACTTCAAACCTCGATTTAGGGACAAAACCTTCGGAGAGATTGTAGTTATTATGTCACTTGATAGCCTAAAACATCTAAAAATTATATAATGTAGGACAATCAAAGAAAAATCCCCCACCCCCCTTCCCGAAAAAACCAAACCAGAGAAAAAGCGAAAAAAGCGATTTTTTCTGAGGACAAGAAACTTGAAAAATTGTTTTAGATACCCCTAAAATGGTTTTTTCTGAGGAAAAGAAACTTGAAAAATTTGTTTAGATACCCCTAAAATGGTTTTCTGAGATGAAACTACTCGTAGAAAACGTAGAAAAGACATCGACCAATTTAGAGGGATACTATACTATTTTCTTTTATATTTGCGATTTCCATATTTATCGGCTGCGCTTTCGCTTCAGTTGTTGCTCTCTTTTTTTGTTGTTGTTACGTGCTTATTTACTGTTATAATTTGATAATGATTTATGTGCATGTTCCAAGGGAATATACCAACATTCTGTCAGACCGAATTTCTATTCAAGACTGTAGTTTCTCACCGATCACCAAATGACCTTCAGTACATTTTTTTTCTTAAAATCATTTTTTTTCTTAAAATCATTTATTTTCCCTGTAGGATGATAAAACTCACAGAGAATATGCGTTATTATAGTGCTAATAATGCCTGATAAATTCATTAGCCTGTCTTGATTAGTGTATTTTTGGCAAATATTTTTACGATCGGCACCCCTCCAAAGTGGAGCCTACCCGTAAAAACACCAAATAAAATGTAACAGATAATTCCTTTTTCACATGGTGCTGACTTCAAACCCATGTCAAAGAGAGAAATGTCAAGTAAGGTTCAGGGTGATGTCAACCATTTTGACCTTCATACTACCACGAAATCAAGAAATTAAGGGCCTTTCATTTAAGATCTTGGCGGTTTTTGTTTTTCCAATGAGAAAGAAGTCAAAGATTGGAAGATGAAGGAATCCACTTTTACAGAAAACTTTCTCATACCAATTCCACGACAGTAAATTATCTCCCTTCATACTCTTCACTACTAACCTCTCGCACTTCTTACCTTCCCAACTTTCCATTCTTGTGTCTATCACTGATTGCATTTACCCTAAAAATATCTAGTACATCTATAATTCGTATATGTACACACTAACATTCTTTACTTCATCTTCACAGCTTGTTTTACTTTGTCACATTTCATTTATCTCCTTTAAAATTCTCTTCATCTTTTCCTTGATGTGTAATTACTATAAAAGTAAAACAAAATAATGATCCATATACATATATATTTTGACAATTATGAAATATATTGTATCGAGTTTTTACATATTTCAGTATTTTAGTAATAGTAATTCACTTATTTCAATACTACACTTTTGGCATAAAAATACTATTATTGATTTGTGGTTATGTATTGTCAGTAAAATGATATTTGAAAAAAAAGGAAATGATACTAGAATTCAATTGGTCGAGACTGTCTAAAGAGCAAGCATTTTCACCTCATACCTACAGTACCTGAACAGTAATCTTAGAATTGATTTGAAACTTGATTTAAGAAAAGTTGCAATGGATGACTCCTCTGTGCCAGTTGATTATATTGATTGTATGAAATTTTGGCAAAAATCTTTAGATGAAAACTCAGAAAATTTTTGGAATACAACGGCCATGCAATTATTGCTTAAAGTTAAAAACAAATTCTATATATTAAAATCAATGGCTGATTAAAGCTGTAAATTTAGCACTCTAAAGACCAGACAAGTTTAAGAATTTACATAAAGTAATAATAGTTTAAGGAGGACATGGAATACCTATTCAGTGATGTTAACACCATCTCTTCTTTTTCCAGTTAGTTTATGCTTTGCTCTGTAGTAGGATAATACTTTGTATCCAGGGAAGAATGACCAAGCCTTATATAAGACAGTGGTTCTTTGGTTTGTATATAATGATATACATCTTAATTAGCTAAATTCTTGTTTGCATGGAGATAAGAAGCGATGTCTTCTTTGAGTTGTGTTTAAATGACTTTTGATTTAAAGACCCTCAATCTATCTGCCTCATATACTCATTAAGTTCATACTAGAAGCCACAGCATCTGTTTATTTAAATTTAATGCTCAAATGGCCTTTGGCAGTTAATGCTTGTGAACAGTGAAAGTATTCTTTCTATGATATTTTAGGCAAACTATTACACATGAGATACAGATAAAACAAACTACATACACCTAAACAAAAATATGGCTTTCATAATTACTAAAAGTCATATGAAAATGACTAAAAACCCTTTTGCAATACTGTTTCCCCCCACCCCAGAAAAAGACCTTTTCTTATTGGGACTTTGAATCTTCCACTAATGCATTTAACTACTTTCACGCTGATTTATCATACTCTATATAGCTAGAATACGGGAATTATATTTAAATAAATAGGAAGAAAGGAAGCAGTTTTACACTAGCAAAATATATACAAAACTATCTACATTACAATTAAGACAAGAGATAATATATCATGAACATTAAAAAAATACTGAGGAATAATCAACTTTACAGAAACCTCATCAAAGGAATCTCCAAGTCTAAAAAACAATGAAAACCTTGAAGAAAACTAAATTGTTTCATGTTCCATAGATACATGCCTCAGACCCTAGCTAAGGTAGACAAACTAAATCCCTGAGAACTGTCCAAATGATTAAAAAAAAGATTAAGACCTTACCAAACAAGGGAATTATAAATTGTAAATTTATTACAACTGGATGTCAGGAGCCATTGTTTACATAATTCATGGCCATGCTTGATACTGTCATATTCCATATATACAACGAATGTGCAACACCACCAAGAATTGTAGACATTTCTGAATTGGTAACAAAACAGTCATGGTACTTTTTGAGGAGAACAAAGTGAAAACTTTGGGAGTAGTTCTGGTTTGAGTGTAATCTGTAAGTTTGAAGATGTCTACTCAGTCCCAAACCATGAAGATGTTTCTGACAATTCTCTTATGGGAAATACATACGGAGCAAAATGACAGTAGGCGGGTTTGCATAATCTAATTTCTTAACAGGTGACATCAAGTTCTCTCACCAAGCACAAGTGAATACACATATCTCTTCTATATTTTTCCTGCCAAGAACGTATTTTTTCATGAGTCAGGAACAAAGGCCAGAAGTACATGAACGGACAATTGCACATACAACTTGCATTTAACAGGTTCATTTATTCTCCAAAACCTTGCTAATATAAGAAAAGAAACTCTCTGTTGGGTTCCTTCAATAGGCTCTGCATTGACCTTTGAACACTTGATAGGGGTTTTCTTGCTTGAAGATGCATCAGTAATATTAGCTTTCTGGTTGAGAATGAGATGAAGTGTCAAAAATCAAGCAATTTGGGAAGTAAACTACTATGAGACTAGTGAAAGAACATAGAGACATCTTTGAGATGAGACTATCTGCACAAGAGGGCTCTCGTACCTGATACAGGTTTGATGGGCACAGTATTGTTGCCATTAGCATGAAATGTTTGAGTTTGGGGAGGTTAGATAAATTCAACATGAATGTTTGATACCAGAAGGTGTAGAGAGTTTGTGTGAAGTGAACCTGATCAGGAAGCATCGGGCATACTTGAAGCCTTCAGGGGGGATATTTCAAAAGTTCAAGATAAGTGTACCCTTCTTGTAGGGTCCAGAATGCTTTGGGCATGGTTACCTTTAGTGTTCTGGATATCAAAATTTGATCAGCATTCTCATTTGCAGGGATGGAGGGAAACCGTGCATGTACTTCTATGTCCAGTTATGTTTAGTTTTCCCAAGTGAAGTAAATTCATATATATATATGATATATATCATATATATATACTATATGTATCACGGATACATAGAGAGACAGAGTGGTGTGAAGCAAAAATGTCCGCCAGAACCAATAATATTTAACATATGTAAGTCCCATTTGTTACACACTTAAGGATAATGGATATGATGTCCATTTGCATTTAAGATTGAAAGAGGGATTATTCAATATTAGAGCATCAGGCCAAAGAGAAATACTGATTTTCTAGTGGCAGGTTTGTTTTTATCTTATGATGCTGCCACTGTGCACATAATGAAACATGCTCACAAGACTGTTTCTTATACATTTTTTCAGAAACATGGGAAATCTTTGACCTCACCATTAGTTAAGATGTTGACCAAAAAAAGGAGTTATGGTCTATTACACTTCCTACACATTGGCCTGATTATGCACACCTGCTTAAGAGACTTAATAGCTCTCACTGTTGCTGCTTTACAAAGAGCCTTAGGATACAGTGGTCTCACACAATGCCAATTTTCGAGTTCATCAACAGTGTAATTTCTGGCCCAACTTATGCCCACTTAAGAAGGTGACATCACCGGGTATGTCTTTTTAAAGGAATGGATAATAGGCTAATTCCAAAGAAAATACTGTATGAAGAAATACAGAGGGGGAAAGAGGAGTTGAATGACCTCTTTTGAGTTTTGCTGACTCTTTGAAATGTGATCACTAATGTAAAATAAATGACTAGGGAGATTGATTGGGTAGACTTCCAGGGACCAAAGTCTCAGGAGACAGAGTCAGAGAGGGCTGTTGTGTTGGTAAAGAGAGGGGGTGGATGTGTGAAGAGGGGACGCTTGTGGAGCGGTATAAATGCTGCATATATCATACACAAATTAGTGTGCTATGTACAATATGGAACTTCCCAGTGATAGTTGGGTAACTGTCTCAGTCTCTGTTAAGCAACACTATTAATAAAAGCAGCCATTTGATTTTGATTTTGTCTAACTGTAATAAGCTATTGAAGTGTTGGTAAAGCCTGATAAGTTTTGTATTCCATATAAACGCAAAACTTTCACCACCAATTAAGTAAAAAACATCTGATTTCAATTCATTCTTCCTTTGTTTACAATTACTGAATAATTGCAACGTAGTAAAGAGGAAGACAACTAACGTTAATGCAAAAATATAGTCCGCATCTCCAAACGAAAACAGCTAAAAACCATTAGAATAATACTTACTTCATTTTTTCGCCACCAGGAGAAGGAGGACAAATTTCAACCTTCGGTGGTCCATCTGCGCTATTCTGCAGAGCCTCGAGCTCCTTCTCCAGCTCCGCTTGTTGCTTCTGTAAAGGTAAAATACTTTCAAGATCTCCTCATTTTAAAGACTGATGGTATGACAGGATCCAGTCAAAACCATTTAGAAAGAAGTTGTAGCAAATGTTCTCACAGGGTTAAGGGGGGAAAATAGTTTTGTATTTTGACGTCACATCAGATACTGTGTGTGCTATGTCTTGTGTTTCTAATGATGGATTTCTTTAGATAAAGATCCAAACACAGGAATAATAGTAGTGTAGTCTTCTTGCTTTTTTACTGAAATGGCATGCCAAAATTCAGCTGATATGAAGATACGGGAATACTGTAAGTCGTTGCCAAGGTAAACCTTGAAACAGCATCAACTAAAAGATTAAAAGACAATTTATGTTCATTTTTGATAAAAAAAAGTTACTCTAGGAAAACGTAAATGACAGGAAATATATCACACATGATGTTCATCACTCAAAATATCGCTCTGTGGAAAATTTGGTGTATCTAAATGACTGTTAGAAAAAGCCTGTTTAGATCTTATTATTTGAAACTACTATTGTTGAAGGGAACAATTTTTGAAATACAAATGCTTCCGTTTTTAAAACAGTTTAAAGATGGCTATAAACAGTTTTAGAATTATTATGTTAAGCAATTGAATAAATATTCTTAAGTAAATGAAATGAAAAAAAATCAATTATAAAATAGTATGTAATTATACTTTTATAAAATTTGTAAAATCTCAGGGTATGAGACAAATGCGGCACATACTCAAAAACATTTAAGGGATGCCTACCAAGCATTTATATTGAAAATCTTTTGACGTTCATATATTTTTCCTGTTTGAAGTTAAATATTAAAATGAGTTAATTGAAAAAAGCAAAATAGAAAACACCACTACAGTTCAAGAATTTCAAAACTCCAAATGGTTAAAATGAGTTCATTGAATGCAAATGACTTAATTCCAAAAATGATTTAATTGAGAAACTTGCGGGTATGTTCTCATACAGTATTCAAGAATACAATCCACTAAAGGCGGAAGATTCTTGTGACAAGCTCTGTGAACAACATTTGCCTAAGGTTGTTTTTCTAATAGTTTTGGTTAAATCCTACTACACAGCAATCCATTTTGGGATTTAGCGTCAAAATTTCTTAGGGGACAACCAAAAGGGGACTGGGAAATACATAAGTTACTTTGGAATTCATGCTTTTGTCCAATCAAGACAATGAAAGAAATTTAATCAAATATTGGTTATATCAAAAGACTAACTCCAAAAATCATGAAAATCGCAAGATTAAAAGCTCAATATTTCAAAAGGGACATTGCTTTCTGAGGTTATGAAAAACTTACTTGGATAAAACTTTACAAAAAAATGATCAACAGCTAAATCATAAAGCTATCTCAGATCAAGCACTACAGGGCCGCAAGCTTTGGTGGTACTCTAGGCTGTTACACACACTGACTAGATGGATGTATTTCATGGTACAGCTTTACAAAAACAAAAGCTATGGTTCCAAATTTCCTTGTCCAGTGCTATTGTCATCAGAAAAATCTAACTCAACAGCAATTTTCGAAAAATTCTGATTCTAACATTTCATATGTTCATGCAAATGCGCGCATGGTCTATCTGGTTGGAGGGTGCGTGCAGAATATGAACTTTTGAGCATTTGAAAAATATGGCTACTTAGAAAGTGGAAGAAATAGTAATGAAAGATTTCCAATCATCATATGTAGATTTATATATACATACATATACACATATACTATGGATATAGTTTTTTTCTCGAGATCAAAAGTTCTTTTTGCAACACCCATACACTACACAGCAAGGGAAAGCATTCTTCACTAATTCTGATCTGGTGATGGGAAAAGGATACAGGAAATAAGGGAGAAGATCTGGAAGAGGTGACAGAACACTGAGGAAGCACTAAACATTTATCATGAAATGCACTGCCAGGGAAGCCTTGCCATCTACAAGGATTATGTCAATGGACCACTAATTATGACACATCCGATTTAGGACCATAGTGGCTAATCTATGTGAGAAATGAGCCTCAAGTGGTCATCATCAAAAGGTCAAAACCAGTGTTCATGTTTTAATTCTGTAAGACTTGGATGGGAGCACTACTTTGAAAGCTTTACACCTATGGCTCTAAGAACACAATGACTACAGTGACACCAATGTTACACATAGGATATAATCTGTGCAAGATATCACTGGTAGAATGTGTTTTGTGCATTTTAGCATAAATACTCTGTTTAAATGAAAAAAAATCTCCACGTGTAAATTAAGATAAATTAAGATCAAGAATGAATCAAGAAAGACACATTTAAAAGGGAAAATATATAAACAGATAACCATATTGAAGAAAACACAGAAAATGGCCAACAGTCCAAAACAGTAGTTGAATGTAGGACAGTTGTGTGTTGATCAGATGTGTTAGACGGTAGTTGTGTAGGTTACCGTCAGTTCCGGGCAAGCAGACAGAAATGAGAAAAATATTCAGTAAAAAAACTGATAATTCTTCCACACAAACAATGGCCTTTAATTAAAACTCGTAAAATTTTCACTTCCGCCTTCTACCAAAAATTTTGATTGGAAATTCTACAAGGTCTAAGAAAGCTCTAAATCACTTGCTGATGTAGCTTGTAAAAAGGTATTTTCTACAATGCATATTATAGCAATTAAAAACAGTAATACTGGTATCAAAAGAAAAAGGAGAGTATAGTAATAAGATAGTACAGCAATCTGTAATAAACAAAAACAAGGAACTTTTCTCCAAAAGGCAGAAATTGCCAGTTTCCTTTAAACAAATAATAACCTGAAAAATCTTAAGAATATAACTAATAAAAAGATTTTACTTGTGATCTTTAATTCACGTAATTCATATTCCTACAGCAAAATCACAAAATTTCTGCGTAAGTGCCTAAAGAAGCATTACTTATTTGTCAAGGTTTAACTCAAAAATTAGGTATTGTTAACAATTCATGCTCTGCACTTACAACGAAAAGAAAAACGGTCAGTCAGTCCACAAGGAAGTGTGTTCATGGGTTTAATCATCCACATTTAATGTTTACTCGTCCATACATGCGAGTCTGTTCACCCTAAGTTTGTGTGTCTATTTATGAAGCATCCTTGGTAATTTAACAAGCGTAAAGTTTCCCTGGTATTCTATCCAGTGGTTACATATCTAAAAGATTTGGGTCCCGTTTGTTTTATTCATTGAGGATAAAACAAATTTGGTGAAATTACAAAATGTCAATGGCATGTGTGTTGTCCACTAAAAGATCCCATTCTGAGGGAGAAGAAGGGATATATAATCCTCTTGTATCTGTCCTAAAATATATTAATCAGGGCCGAATAACATTTTATTCCTTTAATTTTCAAAAATGAAAATCTCAATGCTTATGAGACAAAATCAAAGTAATTGTTCATGAGCTGTATGATGCTTCAAAGAAAATTTTCCATAAAAATCAGGGAAGTATTAATAGCATATACTACAGTTGACATCCAAATGGCTAATACTTTGTACTTAGGAAAGAGTGACGTATTACCCATAGCTGCAAAGTAAGAGAAAATGACGAAAGTTGGGAACTCCTCAAGTGTTTTTTAATCATCTTCCATCACTTGCACTCTTGTACATTCCTAAAGTATCTTTCTAATACACTTGGTGGCAGTATACAAAAAGTGTATATGAACTCCCGGCTTCAAACATGTAGATTGGACTTGGTGTAACGTAATTGTTATGCAGAAGGAAGGTGGGAGAAGAACAAATTTATGCTAATTATTTATATCAGATTTATGATTAAATGACGTTTCTATGGAGATTGTCTCTCAAGGCCATTACTTTTCTTTTCTATGGGAAGCCTTTCAAAATGTACAATATTCTTTACAATTATGTACATGATACTAAAGATGATTTATCCTGACAATATCAGAACTTATAATGAAGTGGTGTTCCTACTTAGTTAATCCTGTTAAAAATGACAACTGCATTTTTTAAATGTTTGCGATCATACACGCTGCAAATACATTCAAACATAATTAGAAACACACCACTCATCTGTAAGGCACAGAAGTATGATGCACATCACAAATATAAAAGAAAATTGCCCTCTGTGCCTACATCAAGACGTATATTAAATGATATGCAAGCACTCACACACATTATATATAAATACACACACATACACAATATATATATATAATATATAAATATTATATATATATAGATATATATTATATATATAAATGTATATTATGTATAATATATATCATATATAGAATATATATAATATATAATATATAATATATAAATATATATAATTACAGGCCAGTCCCCTGCTATTGGCGGGTTCCATTCCTGGGGGTGTGCCAATAAGCATAAACCGCCAGTAACAGAGACTCAGGGATTTATGGTGCAATAATGGTGCTTATGGCACTGATAACCAGTTATTTGCACCATAAGCACCCTTATGGTGCCGATAACTGGAACTCATTCTGTTATTGCGCCATAAATTTCCAATTTTATGGCGCTAGACAATCCCCATAAATCCTAATTGCTGATAACCAAATCCACCAATAACAGAGTCTACCAATAACCCTGGACTGCCTGTATATATATATATATATATATATATATATAATATATATATTTATATATATATATATATCTATATATATATATATATATATTATATAAATATATATATATATATATATTAATATTATATATATATATATATCTATATAATATAAATACATATATAATATAATACATATATATATATATATATATATATATATAATATATATATAATATATATATATTAGATATATATATATATATATATATATATATATAATATATACACCCAATATCCTTGTGACATCCTACTTAGCCTCAGCTGGCTTGTGTGGTACATGTCATCTCACATTAAAAGTAATTAATAATCTTACTGAACTACTATTACCATATATAGCATTATCTTGAAAAAATTTTAATCTATTAAAACTTATGGAAATAAGGACATTCTCTCTCTCTCTCTCTCTCTCTCTCTCTCTCTCTCTCTCTCTCTCTCTCTCTATCTTCTCTCTCTCTCTCTCCTCTCTCTTCACTTCTTCATTCTTTAAATGTGTAAAGAATTGCAGCATATCAATAAATACTTTTATTCCATGACAAAATAGTCACCATTTCACAATCAGTAAAGTAATGAGATTATAATAACTAAAACTGAAATTAAAGAAGACTAATGACTTTAGGCTGTGTGAAATAGGTAAATGGCTGTTCAATCTTCCTTTCCATCTCTCTTACCAAGAAAAATTCTTGATATGGAGATAAGAATCAGTCCTATTTCTCCCTAAATGTTATGTAATTGTTGTTTGTGAAACAACAGTTAATGATTTACAAAAATATCCTTCATAAATAATGAGGACTGTCAGTGATTAAATAATGTAGATGAAATGATGCCTATTGTCTGTACATATCTGAGAATATGGCATTACTATGGTAGGTACTACATAATGATGTGCTTATAATTTATATCTGTGGGTACAATATATTGAAATTTAAATATTTTACAGCTGATAACTTTATTTCGCATCAGTGTTAGCAACACTAACTATATGATGTAGCAGGAACTGCTAAAATATTTAACTCTACCAAAGGAAATGTTTGCTATTTACACTATTCTTGTTACGGAATAAGTTTTTCTTTATTGCCACTGATATTTTGACTAAAAACCTCTTACCTTCATCAAATATCTGTCCTCATTTATTAGAGATGTTCAACTTACAAACATTGTGTTTACTGAGAACAGCAGAAATGAATCTGACAATCCCAAGGCTAGCTCATTGCCCTTATTAAGCTTAATCTCTCAAAGAATTGATAAAAATTCCCTCTCTTTTATATATTATCATTGCCAGTCAGAGCAAAGAGTTCTAGTCCTAAATAAAATGGGAAAACAAGAGCCACCAGCATCCACAAAACTATCGAGGTACCCTGGGAATGGGTTGCTATAAAAAAACCATACAAAATTTCATGGGGTGAAGAGTGACAGACACCCTTTGCCTAAAAACTATTGTTTAAGAATCCAATTCATGATAACCAATCAGTTGTCTCACTGATGGAAGGCAATGGAACAACAAGAAATAGAATAATTTAATAGAATAATAGAATAATAGAATAATAAAATAACAAAACATCACAAAAATCTTTTACTGTTATCAACACGATATCCTAAAACCTGGCGGAAAGGAGAGGTAAGAGAAGATTCTCATGAAGCAGCACCAATTCCCATACCAGTAGAAGTGGATAAGTCCCAAGGAAATAGTTTGGAGGCATTTCCTGGTACAGCAATTTAAGGACATTCTCCACAAAGAAGTGCCTTGCAGGCCATTGCATAATACTCTTACAATAATTGTGAAAAAGAGAGACAGAATATACTTGTTCCCCTCTTTCTTTTAGGTTTACATCTATTTTGAACCATAGTTTATTCAAGGAAAGAGTCAAAAATAGGAAGGCTTTGAGAATTTCCATGTATGATTTGCAGACTTTGGATGCCTGCCCACAGGGAGCTGTAACAATTGCAAAGGATAGATGGGTAAAGATAATACCCTAACAAGGGGTCGTAAATTCTCCAAGAGCCAAGACGAAAGACAAGCCTTCTGTATTCTTTGAAGTAAGGAGAGCGATACCTTGGAGGATCTAAATTTCATTTTTCTTTTTACTCCTCTGAAAGAGTGAAAAGTTCCTCCTGATTTGAGTTTAGACTGCATGCACTATGACCACCTCTATGTTGTTAAGCAGTACTTAAATAAAATACGCAGTAGGTCTCTTTGATGGTAAAATGATCTATTTTTGAGCCAGGAGCCAAGTTTGTGATGGATCTCAATGAATGAGCATCTAGACATATGTACCATAAGCTATTGGTAGGTTGCTTAAATCAGTGAGAACATTTCATAATTTGGTGATTTATACAATCAAAAGGAAGCAAATCCCTTACAAATAAAAGTTGTGCATTGTTACTGTATTTGAAGTGTGATGAAGACCCTAATTTAATTTAACCACAGTATACATATTCAATAAAGCAAATCTAAGGCTCCTCTTGGGAAGGGAAAGAATGAGAACATGAATTACAGAGGTTAACAGTAATGATCTCTTTGCTTTTTAAGTAAAGCAAAGGATCCACAAGAGCCACAAATTCAAAGATGGCCACAGTGAGAGACTTCAGTTTGCTGAAGGGCCAGACAATCACTGATTACTCAATCTTCAACTGGGATTCCAGGCTGATGGCTTATGACGTTAATCACATTTATGGCTCATTACCAGACATGTCACTAAATGTAACAGAGATCTTCCCACAAAGAAGAACCTTACACCCTGTATTTTGCTCATCAACATAGTGACCCTATTTTATCAAGCTAAAACATTACAGAAACTCAATATAAAATTTTTTGGAATAAGCCTTCATCTCCCTAATTTATAATGAGCTATGAATTCAAAAACTAAATCTGCCGTGACTGATCAATCACAGCAGACTGAGCAGTCTTCTACAGTCTGGGAATATCAATGGATTTCTAAAATCAGTTTCATGTATGGGTAAATGTGTGATGCAGCTCCCAACAAAGATTCTCTTCTTCATTAAATTTCCCACATGACATGTATTTGTGAAATAAAGGAGCCCTATTTAAGATAACTCTGACATAAGCAAGCCAGTTTGATTGGTTGCTCTCCCGCCTTAAGGCCACAGCAGAGAAAAGGACTCTGAAAAAAGGGCCCTTAAGATGTTATCTATTAACTACTTCCGAGAATTTGATACCTGCAACAGGGCAGGGGTGAGAAACTATAGAGCTTTCCAAGCCTACATTTCTTAAGATGATGTCAAATGCAAAGATCCCTCCTAAATATTATTTTTAATAATACTCTCCATCACAGTGAAAATGGATATCAGGTTCGAAAGCATAAACTTGAAACGTTTTTCACAGACTAGGTTATTCTTCCCTTGGTGAAAATCAATTACTTGTGTGCCTTGATTCTAGTGACCTATCCTCACTAACATAAAAAATTGCAATTGAGTAACCTTTTATACTCATCCACTTACAAAATGTTAAAATTAGGAATATAAGCAATATCAATATAAACGATTTGTTTGTACCTCACTCACACCTAACCACAAATACACACTATATAGAAGGACTTTGAAATTATCAATAAAACAGACCTCCTTATCTTCCTCCTCCTGCTCCTCTTCAGCAGCTGTTAGTTCTTGAGCATTTGCCAAGTTGTCCACAGCAATAGCCAAGAACACATTCAGCAGCGTGTAGTTACCAAAGATCACAAGGATGATGAAGTAAAGGCTGTAGATCATACCAGACTTGGTACCTCCCTGGGATGCAATGCCATAGTACATCACCTCGTTCCAATCCTCACCTGTTAGGATCTGAAAAATCAAAATAAATGTGTTCTCTTTCGATCTTTATTTTTCATCATAATATCTCAATTTCAGCCAACACTACAATTGTCATTACCATTTTTACAATTGTCACTTTTATAGTTACAATGATTATGTATAAGCAGTATGATATTAGTTTATGGGTGAATTTGTGGACATAATAGCCAAGGAATAATTCAGAATTAGTGATCTGTACTGGCATTTGGGAGTAAATATAGCAGATGACTAGGATGAAAGGAGTCACAATAAGTGAAGCAAGAAAAGTAGTAAAATATGTGTAAAAGATTAGGAAGATACTTGGAGCACCTATGGAACCCATGGTGGGAATGTATGAAGGGTTGGTTGAGCCTGTTCCCCTTTACGGGAGTGAATTAAGTATGTTGAATGTAAATGAAAGGAAAAGGGCTGAAGCTGTTTCAAAGATTTGTTAAAATAGGATATGTGATGCACCAATTTCTGAAATGGTGGGTAAATATGAAGACACAAAGAAAATTAAATAGTTATCATAGGTGATAAGGTGGATCAAGTTGTTTAGAGATGGTTTGCTTATGGGGAAAGAATGAATTGCAGTAATTCACAAGTACTATCAGGGTAGCAAAAGAAAGCAAAATAAAGTACAAAACATAAAGGGGTTCAAAGCACTTCTGATGAGTCTTGTGTGTAAAAGTAAGAATCAAGTAATGTAGCGGAATTTTTGTTTTTTTGCTTTTGTATGGGGTTCATCCCATACTCAAATCTATTCATGCCAATTATGACAGTCATATTCTGCATATATCTAGTCCTAATCACTGTATCTATTAAGTGCTGCTTATACATCCGTTCCTAGTAGGTTTGTGGAAAAGGACATGTAATTTTCAATTAAGAACACTGTAAGAATCATGATAAATAATATTGAAATATCTGTTATTAACTAATCTAAAATATGAAGTAACAGTTACCTGAAAGACTGTGAGGAGAGCTATGGAAAAGGTGTTGAAATTGGCAGCTGGTGTCCCCTCAGGAAAATTGAAGGAACCACCAAACAGTTGCATTCCAAGAAGAGCAAAGATGAGGATGAACAGGAAGAGCAGGAACAACAGAGAAATGATAGAACGCATTGAACTCAACAAAGAAATCACCAAATTTCTTAAAGACGCCCAATACCTGGAAAGATATGACATTGCATTAGATTAGGTATCAAGAGAATTTTAATTCTAAATTTGAGGAAAATGATAATTGCCTAACAGAGCTGGTAAGAGTTTGTGACAAGTATTTAATCTTATGACACAATTAATGATTGACTTACAGATAATACTATTTTCCTGCATTTATTACTAAAATATGTTACTGACAAGAGTGCTTAACCATAAAAAAATGCTAATGGAACAATATAAGAAAGACGATATTGGCTCATTTTGGCAAAAGGTGCGAACCATGTAAATATCCACGCACCACTTTACATTCTATTTAACATATACACTGTCTTCCAAGCTCCTTATTTAAGAGAAACAATAATTTCGTTCTTCAAATAGGCTTTGTTACTGACTGAGAGAAAAGAAGATGTAATGTATACTCGTCATGATTCAATAGCTCAAAGCACCCTTATATGTACTGTTTATTTACATATTAGAACTGACCTTGTAAAGCATATATTTCATTACATATATGGAAAGAACCAAACTTAGACTTTTCCTTAATTAAGAGCATTTAACCTATCTACAATTACCTAACATTATTTTGAAACTAACACTTGATTTGACTGAAACAAGAGTATTGATACATGTATATGAAAACTTATTGATCATCCAAACCCTATCAGTACAATTTTTGGGGAATTTAGCATTCAAACCATTCTTTTACAGCAGCCTGAACTCTGGCCACAGGATGAATCATGATTTTTCCAAGTGGTAAGCAATTATCACAGAAAATCGGCTCAAAATAATTTGCTATTTTGAAATTTTCATCAACTTAACCATGTTTCATGGTCCAAAGAAAAAAAAGTACCTTAATTATAACTTACTTTGTTACTTTAAATATCCTCAGCAATCTCAAGGCTCTTAGCACCGAAAGACCAAATGATTCGGATTTAAAGTGTGACCAGATGACCTCGAATATCGAGCCACTGATGACGATACAATCGAATCGGTTAAAGGACGATTCAAAGTATATTCTTGGGCCCAGGGCATACATTTTTATAAGCATTTCAGATATGAATAGACCTAGAAATATAAATTCTGCATAGTCTGAAAAAGAAAAAGAAACATTGAAAAGATTACATTGATTAGTTTCAGAGGACACTCTTACATACGTACTAACCCACGTTTACCCTAATCCTACCTTTTAATACGTATATGCACTTAATATATTACAGTTTTGTGGAAACACCAAAATGAAGCACTGCCCAAGCCATTTCTGATGATGTTACTTAACATGGCTAACAATCATCATAGGAAAAAATTTCTTTCAAAATAAAGTTCATGCTCTAGCAAGTTACCAGTTTAAAACTAGAAATGACCAGAGTCTACAGTCACTCGAAAAACCTATAGAAAACTTAATGAAATTAATACATACACAAAAAATGTGTGAGCCATTCTGGTTGGTTATAATGCTCTGCAGCCACACACGCGGTATTCAAAAATACAAGAATAATGACGAACCAATAGAACCACTGTTGCTTCACAGTTCGTCTAATACCAAATCTGAAATAAACAGGGGTAACATGTAGTTTAATGTCATTTATCTATGTATTACAAAACAGAATTAGCTGCTGCAACTTATAAACTAAATAGCTTTACTAGTAGTTATTTAATCAGTAAACTACTTAATCAAACATAATAATTATCTTCAGTTAACTATAAACAATTGCTCAACTAAAAGACACGTAGGCATGGTGAATTACTCGATACAAATAATTACTTATAATATCAGTAAATATCTTCCTTTCTGGGTTCGACCTGTGTCGGCCGGTGAAATGTCCCTGTAGCACATTTCTAGGTATAAATAGATGCTAAATATACCAGAGAAAAAGCTAAATGGAATACTGAAGTTACTACCTCCAGCTCGCTCACCCATAGGGTGTCGGTATAAACACAAGGGCGAGTGGAAGCCACTACCACAGGTTTTCTGCCAATTAGAAGACTCCTCTCAAAACCCTTCTCTAGGTAGGTGTCGTTACAACGACTACTATACGTCTACTTTCTGCTCGCTACTACTACAACTCCCGCCTAAAGGCTTCATTCCTATATTAGCACGCTACAGTGTCCGCCCGTGTTTTTCTCGCTGCCCTCTTCGAGTGTTTTTGGCGAAGCATGTCTGCCCCAGAGCCCCAAGCTTCTTCATCCAAGTTGAGTATTCCATTTTTCGTTTTTGTATCTCATGAGGGCACGATGCATCCCCTTTTTAGCCCTTATTTGCCCCCTTGGTTCTCGTGAACTGGGGTGACGCTCCTTTTATATCCACCATCTTGGGTGCATCATTCGCGGCGTGCGTTTTTTCCCATTGTTATATTATGATGATTTTTACCTCACTGTTTGCATTTCACTGTTTAGACTACTGTTTTCATATACCCCATCATTATTCTAGCTCCTGTCGTTTTCTGGAGCATTGGTTTTAAGAATTTTTTCCTTACGTCGTAGGGCCTAACTCGCTCCTGACATATTCTGAAGTCTCTTCTTATATGTTTATCTTTCGTTATTTTAGCCTTTTGTGGCCCCCTTTTTGTCCTCAGTCTCTCAGGAACGTGTTGGTTTCCCTTCATACGTGCGATTTTATTTTTCATATGTTATATGCGAGTAGTGTGTTTTGGCTCGGCTAGCCTTTAGTACACCAGTTTTTTGTGGAGAGGGTGGTTCCTCTCTCTCTCTCTCGCGCTATTCATGCATGCATTCTTTTAGTGTGTTTTTCGATGTTAGTCAGTAATGCACTTGATTATATGCACGTTTATGATAAATATTCATATTCTTTGTTGAGGTTGGAAGTACTTGCAATGCCCTTCTCTGGCCTACCCGACCAGACCTAGGCTAGGTTTTGGATGGTAGGTTAGGCAGTCCTGCCCCTCTACCCTTTCGGCCCCATCCTTACCGCCTCCTGTCCAGGCTATTATGCTTGCTGGGAGAGTGGTCCAGGACAGAGAGTCCCTCTCGTGTCATGTTTGTAGGGCCTAGACCTATCGTACCTGACCAGATTGGAAGTTTCGATTTTGGAGGGTTTAGTTAGGTTCTATCCGTCCACTTCATGACGTCCTTTGGAGGCCATGCTAGCCTACCTGACCGGATCTGTACCGATCTCGGAGGGTTAGGCTGGGTTCTTGCTGGGTGCGTCCCCCCCTTTCCTCTTTTCGCAGTTCTCCCAGTAATTCCTCATCACTTATTTTATGTTTGTCTTGTTGTGTGTGGCCTGGGCCTTTGCCCCCTTTAGGGTGTCAGTTGGCCTACCGTCTTCTGCTCCCTTTAGTGGTAGGCTAGTTACAGCTCCCGAAAGGTGGTGGGTCACTGATCGGTTGCTGTGGCCAGGCGATCACGACTCGTCCACTCTCCTCCAGACTCTATCTCCCCCCCTGCCCCGGTCTCGTTCCGGCGCTGCCTAGCTAGCTCGCTGTTCAAGTAATCCTACCGATGAACGACCGCTAGAGCATATAGCTTATCCAGGGGGATTAGTTGGAGGAGATTGGTTGATTAGTATTTTGTGTAATCTCTTTAGTATGTCTCCAGGCCTGTAGGTCCTCTGGCCAGGTGGGGTCTATCATCACACCAGCCAGCAGGCTATACACCGGATTGTACATACCACTGCTCCACTGCTCAGTTGTCTATTCTCCCTTGTTGTCTCCGCCTCCCCACTCACGTGAGGGCCGAACTGGGCTTAGAGCTGCGTTTCTAGTTACCTTAGAATTGCTTCTCTTCCCTGGTGCGATCAGACTCAGGGCTAGGTTTTACCTATTTTCCCTGTTCTGCTCGTATCAGCCGTCTCCACCGGCCTTTACTGTTATGATAACAGGATTCCGGAGTAGGTGAAGCCTTTAAGAGATTATGTTAGAACATGTTTTATTTAGCCTCTGTAGGTATGTCTCCGGATCTGTATTGGTTCCGACGTAGTGTGGTCTACCATCACACACGCCAGAAAGTATATACCGGAGTTTATTGTACCGTTGTTTCCGTTGCTCAGTTTTCCGTCTTCTTGCTATTGCTGCTCCCCATTTTGGTGGGGACGGAACGGGGCTCAGATAATGCGCCTACATTTGGTTACGTTGCATTACTCTGCTGCAATGCGATCAGACTCAGGCTTAGGTCTTACCTTATTCCCCTGTTCTGCTCGTATCAGGCCCTCTCCGCTTGTTATAGCTTTACCAATCCGAGAAGGATTCCGGAGCAGGCGGAGACATCCAGAGCTTTATTGATAACCAGTAAGTTGAAATTTATACCTGATATTGCCTTTAATGGATTAAATATCTAGTTGAAGTGCACTCATCCTGCCAGAATTAACTCCGGCAGCTTTATTTGATGATACTCATTTGACTTTTCAACTTACAGATGGTCCGTTCCCAGGTGACGGGTTGTCCGGCTGTCCTGTATAGGCCGTACGGGCATGAGGTCTGCCAATCTCATGCCAACTGTGGCATCCTGGTGGAAGGAAGTATGGTCTGGCACCCGGAGGCCTGTACAGTATGTTATGACCTAGTGAGGATCGTGACAGATGAGTCGGTAAGTAACATTCTCGCCTTGTTGTTTCTGTGAAATTTCTGCTACACTTTGGCTTTGGTGAAATTTCCTCGACACGAGGGATCCTAATTTGGTTATTTTTACAGGTTAGTTTGGCACTCAAGACTTCATCGATGGGGTCCCTTAAGGCCTGGGTTGGAGGATTCGGGAGAAACGCGAAATCCGGCCAACCTTACTTGCTGTCAGAGGAGCTGTGTTCTCTCCTGTATCCAAACGCTCCAGTTTCGGCGGCTGTACCCGCAGCAGTGGCGGCTCCCATTATTGAGGGCATCCATCAAGAAACCCAACCCCCCCCTGAGGACCAAGAGGGCTTGTGTGACATTGTCACTGAAGAAGTCGCGGCCATCAGTCTTCACCGAGAACCTATGGCCACGGAGGAACAGGAGGTAGGTAGGGAGGTAAGTGAGGCAGGTAGTCTCCCTTTTAGTCCCACTCCTTCTCCCCCTTCCTTCCAGGGCTTCCCTATGAAGTACGCATCAACTTGGGATAGATCGGCCTCAGTAATCCCCAAGGTCAAGGCCTGGAAGATGAGATCCCTGCTGAAGGTAACTAAACCAACCAAGCCTTCTCCGGCAGGCTCTGCAAGGTCGTCATCGGCTCCCAAGCCGTCAACTTCCTCCTTCTGCTAAAGCTTCTCCCCCACCCAAGGGGTTGAGAGCCAAGTCCTCCAAAGCCAGACCAGCGGAGTCTGGCTTCAACCAGGAGGCTTTCGCAAATCTTCTTTGCTGAAGATGAGCGAGGTACTGGACTCGAGGCTTGAATTGATGTCCACTCGACTCGCCTCAGGCCTAGAGACTTCAGGTCAGTCTATCATGTCTCTGACCCAGAGGTTACAGGGCCAGGAGGAATTGGTGTCAGGATTCCTCCAGTCCGGAACCACACTGCAGTCCGTGACGGTACCGGACGCATCGAAGCTACCGCCATTTGAAAACAGCAACCTGTGTCGGTTGGCTCTGCACGCCCCGTTCTCAGAGGGCAAGCTTACCATTGAAGGTTGCGGAACCCGACCGGTAGAAGACTTTGAGTTCTTCCCAGCGGGCCTTCAATTTCCCTTCCCAGGCTACGCTAGACTAGCCGAAGATGCGCTAGTCAGGATAGACAAAGTCCCGAAGGAGACAGTTATCTACCCTAGGGACCAGGCCCAGTCTGCATGGGTCTGCACCCTCACGGAATGGGAGTGTGTCAACACAAAGTTGACACCCCATAAAGGATGCTATACGGTGTTTGTGGCCCCACAAGGAGTTCTGACTCCTTGCACGTCGAAGGTTGCAGAATTGACTCTGCAAGCTGCGGTGGAGGACAAACCTATGTCTCAGATAAAAGAGACGGAGGCTACCTCCTTGCTCTTTCCCGGCGATATGGAATTTTGGACTGACGCTCCGGCAACGTTCACGGTGGGCAGACTCGATCCTGGAGTGTGCCTCCACCCAATTCAGTGAACGTTTGCCTAGAATTCCGGACCCCATGGTCAAAGCGGAATTCGAAGCAAGGTGCAGGCTGAGTAGGTCGATTAACTCAGTCACCACTGCGGAGTTGACTGCTACGACCTTTGCAGATGAGCCTCTATTTCGAATCCACACAAAGTCACTATTACAGGCCTTCCAATCAGACCTGTATGACTTTATAGTGGCTAGGCGAGCCTGAAGGAAGCATGTTTTTGCGAATGCTTCCATAAGACACGAGCCGAACAGGCTCATAAAGGCGTCGATCTGGGGTGCCAACCTCTTCCCTGAGGACGTGGTTAACAATGTCCTCAGCGAGGCAGCTAGAGCTAACCAGAACCTTCGTGTCCGTTGGGGACTTCCCTTCAAAAGAAAGTTTGAGGCCCCCGGACCACAATCCAAAGGTAGGAAGAGGCCGAGGAAATACCAGCCTTTCCAGTCCTCTCAACCTCAGACATTGGTTCAAGCGGTTCCTGTCTCCCAGATCGGCAAGCCTTCGACATCCAAGGCACAGCCACAACAACAGTTTGTCCTGCTGCAGTCAACCGACTCACCAGCCTTCGACTTCAACCGCCCTAGTAACCTTCTCCAGCCTTCAACGCTTCCTTTGAGTCACAAGGAGCATTTCGTGGCTACAATAAACACTCAAGGAGTAGCAAAGCCAGAGGTGCCTTCCGACAGAGAGCTGGCCCTAGAGGCAGAGGCTTCAGAGGAGGCAGAGGGAGTAAGACCTCAACCAATCAGTGAGGCTCTGCAGGTGGGCAGGAAACTGTATCTCTTTTGGGACCATTGGACCTTCAGTTCATGGGCCCACAGCATTGTATCGAAAAGTCAGGGGTGGAAATGGGAGAAAGGGCCTCCTCCACCAGTCAGTTTTCACCAGACTCCAACGACAGACCTACTAGACTATGCCAAAGATCTCCTTCAAAAGAAGGTAATAAAGAAAGTAAGTCGCCTGAAATTTCAAAGACGTCTGTTCAGTGTACCAAATAAGGACTCGGACAAATGAAGAGTGATTCTGGACCTGTCCCATCTCAACTCATACATTCATTGCAACAAGTTCCGCATGCTGATCGTCTCGCAGGTGGGAACCTTACTTCCCCGTGGGGTTGTCACCACCTCTATCGATCTTACAGACGCTTACTATCATGTACCGATAGCAAGAAACCCATACCTGGACTTCAAACTAGGAAAACAAGCTTACTCATTCAGTCATGCCATTCAGGCTCAACATAGCGCCCAGAGTATTCACCAAGCTAGGAGAGACAGTAGTCCAAGAACTAAGAGCTCAGGGGGTAATGTTAGTAGCTTACCTAGATGACTGGCTCATTTGGGCAACCAACGACGAGGAGTGTCGCAAAGCAACAGCTAAGGTAATAGAATTCCTAGAATATCTGGGTTTCCAGATAAACAAGGAAAAGTCCCGTCTCATTCCGGTGTCCCGCTTTCAATGGTTGGGAATCCAATGGGACCTAACCTCACACAAACTATCTCTCCCATCAAAGAAGTGCAGAGAGATAGCGAAGGCTACGAGACAGTTCCTCAAGAACAAAAGGGCTTCTCGTCGTACCCAAGAGAGAATTCTTGGTTCTCTTCAGTTTGCCTCAATAACAGACGTTCTATTGAAAGCCAGGCTGAAGGATATCAATCGAGTCTGGCGGAAAAGAGCCAACAACAAATTCAGAGACAAGATCTCTCTGATTCCCCCGATATTAAAGAAAAGACTCCGTCCATGGACGGAAGTCTGGAGTCTCTCCAAATCAGTGCCAGTGCAATTTCCCCCGCCGTCTCTGATAGTCCACACGGAAGCCTCTCTGAGCGGTTGGGGGGCTACTCCCAGTACAAGAAGGTTCAAGGAACGTGGTCGAATACATTCCGCCAGTTCCACATCAACGTCCTAGAAGCAATGGCCATTTTTCTGACCTTAAAACGTCTAGCTCCAGTCAAGAACAGTCATGTAAGACTAGTCTCGGACAGCGCAGTGATAGTTCATTGCAGAAACAGAGGGGGCTCCAAGTCGAGCAAAGTAAATCATGTATTGATTGCAATTTTTTTGTTAGCAACAAAAATCATTGGCACTTGTCAGCTACTCACCTGGCAGGATAACGGAATGTCATTGCAGACTCACTATCCAGAACAACTCCGCTGGAGTCAGAGTGGTCCTTGGACACAAAATCATTCCGTTGGATTTGCAATCAAATCCCGGGCCTTCAGGTAGACCTGTTTGCCACGGAGTCCAATCACAAACTTCTGTGTTATGTGGCTCCCAATCTGGACCCTCTAGCTCATGCCACAGAGGTGATGTCCATAGACTGGAACAATTGGCAGAAGATTTACCTATTTCCGCCAGTAAACCTCCTGATGAAAGTCCTGCACAAACTCAAATCTTTCACAGGACAGGTAGCATTGGTAGCACCCAACTGGCCGAAGAGCAATTGGTTTCCTCTTCTACTAGAGTTGAATCTCTGTCCCAGACGGATTCCCAATCCAGAACTGACTCAAATAGTACAAACTCAGACTGTGTCAGCTTCCTCAAGAATTCTGAATGCCCTAACTTTATGGACTTCATGAAGTTTGTGCCACAGAAGGATGCTAGTATCGATCCACTAAACATCCTGTTCATAGAATTAGATAAAAGAGAATCAACACTCAGACAGTATAATTCAGCAGTAAAGAAATTGGCCATCTTTCTAAAAGAATCAGATGCCCAAAAGATGACTACGAATCTGGCAATTTCGTTCTTTAGAACCCTGTTTGAAAAAGGCCTAGCTGCTAGTACCATTACTACGACTAAATCTGCCTTAACGAAGATTTTTCAGCTTTAATATTGATTTGACAGATTCGTACTTCTCATCTATCCCTCGAGCATGTGCCCGTCTGAGACCAGTGGACCGCCCCCACATGGTCTCCTGGTTTTTAAACGATGTACTCAAGTTGGCTTCAGACACAGATAATGAATCATGCTCATATATAACCCTTCTCAGGAAAACGTTATTCTTAATGAGTCTGGCTTCAGGCGCCAGAATATCTGAACTGTCGGCTCTTTTTAGAGTCCCAAAACACATTGATTTCCTCCCGTCAGGTGAAGTTCTACTGTCCCCAGATCGGAAATTCTTAGCAAAGAATGAAGACCCACAAAACAGGTGGGCTCCATGGAAGATTATACCTCTCACACAGGACTCATCATTGTGTCCTATTGTCACATTAAAATCGTATCTGGGCAGAACTTCTGAAAAGTCTTCAGGTCCTCTTTTTATTAGAGAAAAAGGCGGAACCATTTCCTTGAAAGGAATCAGACAACAAATTTTTTATTTTATTAAACAAGCCAATCCGGATTCAGTCCCTCACGTCCATAATATCCAGGCAGTGGCTACCTCAATTAACTATTTTCACAATATGAACTTTGAGGATTTTAAAAAATATACTGGTTGGAAATCCCCGGCAGTATTTAAACGCCACTATCTAAAGAGTTTAGAGGCCCTTAAATTTTCGGCAGTGGCTGCAGGGAGCATTGTCTCCCCTGATACGGCCTAGTCTTATAACTCTATTTCCTTTTCCTTTATTCTGCTATTAATTTTTTCCCTTGATACTCACTCTTTCCTACCTGCCTTGATCGTAATCCCTACCTGTCTCCCTTAGGTTCCAGGCTGGTTTGCTTATCAATCCACTTCCGGACATGTACATAGTTTATATTTGTTAATTTTGTATTTCTTACCTGTTGTTTTTCCCAGGATAGTATGGATTTGGTCATATTTGATCCCACTTTTTTACCATTGTAACTTTTTACTCTTACATTGGTTATTAAAACTTAATTTTAAGAGAAAATTTTATTTTTATTTTTTCTTATATATCTATTAAATTTTGTGTATTACCAAGCTTGTATGGCCAATTCTCTGACACTATTTTACTGGCCGACACAGGTCGAACCCAGAAAAGGGATTTTGACAAAAAAAAAATCTATTTCTGGGGGAGGACCTGTGTCGCCCGGTGAACCCATCCCTCTTTTCCTGATCCCCACCCTTTAGCTGGCCCAAGCTTGGGTGCGTAATTCAGGAATGAAGCCTTTGGGTGGGAGTTGTAGTAGTAGCGAGCGGAAGGTAGACGTATAGTAGTCATTGTAACGGCACCTACCTAGAGAGGGGTTTTGAGAGTCTTCTAATTGGCAGAAAACCTGTGGTAGTGGCTTCCACTCGCCCTTGTGTTTATACCGACACCCTATGGGTGAGCGAGCTGAAGGTAGTAACTTCAGCATTCCATTTAGCTTTTTCTCTGGTATATTTAGCATCTATTTACACCTAGAAATGTGTGCTACAGGGACATTTCACCGGGCGACACAGGTCTTCCCCCAGAAATAGATTTTTCCTTTGTCAAAATCCCTTTTTTATCGTCTAATTGTCTCATTTTCCAGAATACTTTATTCTCAGTTTACTATTTTTTATGAAGTTAGTCTGCAGAGAGTTTATGGTTCTAAAATTACTGAATAAAATGGGCATCAGACTTTTGTCACAAAGTTGACAAAAAATGACTCATCTCTTACCCAAATGGTACTCACTAGCTCCATTCCTTTTAAATAAAAAAATATCTAAACAAACTTTATATCTCATGGTATTTAATTTACATTTTTTTCCCTTCTAAAATTCATATTTAATTTTACCTACCTTTAATCTAACCACCTGTCTTTCTTACCTTGACAAGGAAACCATAGTAAATTAATCAATATACACTACTACAAAATATGCAATAGTCATTGTACAAAAACTTCTCAATAAGATTTTCTGAAATTTAACACTAACTGTATGACTGAGAGGTAAAAAATGTCACATCCATGCATGTATTTATAATATCAAAATATATTTACACCAATGTATTAATTGACTCGGACAAACTAATATTACTGGCTAAGATACTTAAAAGTTCATGAGTTTGGACTGATAATTTCAACTTAAAAGTCAGCAACTTCAATGCAAAAAATAACAAAGCTATATGGAAATCCCATAAAAACATTACACTACATTTACAAGCACATATATTTCATTTTCCAGAGGAAAAATTACCCAGGAGAGAGAATATCTAATTTTTCTATGGGACTCAAAAGTGTGGCTCAGTTAAACATGACTGTTGGCCAATGTAACCTTGGAATAGGTGCTGGAAAGAGATGGAATGGGGCCCTTTGTTTAACAACACACCAAGAATGATAATCATGATTTAACCACTGGTATCAACAGACCCAATTCTATAAAAAGCAGGTGTCCTCAAAAAAGGCTTTTCACCCACAGCTGATCCTGAGGGAAAGCTTTTTCATTACTAAATTCTTTAACTAATGATGCATAAATGAAAAGCTTACATCACTTCAAATGACATCTGAATGAGATATCATCTATTCTAAATTAGTATAAAGTGACCATCATGGAAATTTCAGCATATAAATTCCAAGGAACTGATGTACTCTGCCTGCTAATGTTTTAGATGAAAGATCACATCTGAAGTCTTATGAGGTGATGAAACTGCTGGACAGAAGCTGTGTGTTAAGACTTATTGATTTTACAAATCTACACGAAAGTGGTTCAAAAAACAAATCAGTTGTGCCTGCCACCTTTTCATAAAGTTGCATTTAACAGAATATTTATATTAGAAACAATGGTCAATAATTATATTGTTTATTTATTATTCAGGTTCTGTATAGCACCCAGAAGTGGCTTGCCTATGAAACCAGTTAAACAGGGTTCATATCTTCTGTTACCAATGTTTGGGATACACCAATGTTCAAAATCTAATGCAAGTGGAAGTCCTGAATAAGACAAATTCATATGCCATTTGCATCCACACACAGAAAACAAACCCACTAGACAGGCCATCTTAAAAGAATAGATGACAGCTGAATTCCAAAGAAAATATGCTGTGGACAAATACAGGGGAGGAAGAGAAGAGACTGATTACCCCTCCTGTGCAACTCCACCTTCGTGAAGTGCTATTTGTATCAATGCAGAAGAAATGGATGCAGGAAGAGTGCCAATAAATGAAATCCCTTAATATGGGATGGGAGATGGCTGCAGTGTTGGAGGTGCAAGAAGTCATATTTGATCACATAACTTTTGTACCACCATAAGCAGTAGTTAAAAAAAGGTACTTGACTATATTTGATAGTTTACAGTATCTAAGATGAAAACTGTACCTAACACCAATATAATCATCTGTGTTTACCTTTTAAATTTTTTTTATTAGATATCGTATGGTTTTATGCAGAATTACTAAACCTTTAGAGGAAAAGAACATGTAATTACAGCTACTCAGTGCAAAGTTCTTACTGTGTAAAATTAGCCACATTTCTATGACTTGCAATATCAAGAGTTATCTTATATATTCTGCAGCAGTAACATATGAGAAATTGTACTGAATAATTGTTTTTGTGCAGATGGGTAGACTTGAATTACAAGACACAGACGGAGACCAGGCTAATTTATACAAAAGAAAGAATAATGGATCAGTCCACACATAATGCTTTAAAGAGGTTTGCTCCCTGGGTCCACTGGTTTACCCATTCTGTTACAAGTGACCCTTTATGGACATGAACAAAGACACCATTATAATATAGCTTTACGATGCCAATTAAAAGCTGAAGATGCTGACAGGCATTCAATTGGGGACAGAAATTATCCCTTAGAATAATAATACTTCAGACTTGCAATAAGTTTTGCTAATTTACAGCAATAAATTAGCAAAAAGGTAAGCTTTGTCCATATGCAACAATATTTATGGCCCAACAAGTCAACTGAGACTGATCACAGTAAAAGGCATATTATTCATAAATAAGTTATGGGAACTGCATATTTTCAGAAATTTGAATTCCTGATGTCTGCCTGAAGCATCGGTCTGAAAAGGGAAGACAAAGTTTTGGATTTGTTATGACGTAGTAGCCTTGTTAAAGTCAAATGGTTGATATCAGTAATGATTATACGTAGTACTTGCTTATTGAATACGAGCCATATTTTACCCATGAAGTGGAATGAGTGGCACAATGATTTGACTGAATTATTGTTAGGGATGTCATTTGGAATTGTAGTTATGTAGTACATCACTGAATAAGAAGTTTAAGATTTATGTTATTGCAGATCCACTTATGTATGGTAGCAATTTATCAGTCTAAAATATTTGGCGGTTTGTAGTTGTAATTTTATCTTTGCAAGAGGAACTAAAATTTGAAGTATGGCCTGTAAACACTAAAGATAACTCTGCTAACCTCTTGTCCCAAGGTTGTGCACTTTAAACCTTGACCTGGTCACAGTTATGGAGAAAAGGTCCTAAATGGCTTGGTAATAATAGCTAGTGGACAGAGTTGCATCAAAAGAGGTTATCCGACAACATTAGACAAGAAAATTTATCTTTTTTTGTAAAAAGTGTATTTATATAGTATACTTAGTAACGAATATGGGGAAATACGCTGGGAAATTGACTTTTGCATCAAGTTTTCAGTTTAGTGATGGTTGTTGTCTCTATGCATATTTAGTATTTAAGGTTATGCAGTATTGATGAGGTCTGAGAAGTACAAAGTTACCATTTGACATTTATGTGTTGTTTTGACCAAATCCAGAAATTTCATTTTCTGGCTCTATTGATACAGATATGGGAGAGATTAATTGCACATAAGTAATTGGTACTTGAGATGTTTATATGAATCTATAAAGTAGCTTCCTTGCCAAACATTTGGCCTTGTGTTACACTTGAAATCATTCTCCTTTTAAAAAGAAATCCTATATGTCAGCTTTACTTCTCAGTTCAACCATACTATGGTCACCCTAAGGTTGTGAACAAAGAAACACTACTACCACAAGCATGAGTCACTTTACTGATCATATTTGCTAAATTCTTCTTAGGCTTAATATGTCACTAATATATAAATACATACTTCACAGTAGCTATTCTTGAGCAAAGATTGGATTAGTCTTACGAGATACAGTATTGTGTAATTTACTTAATTTGCTTAGTCTCATATCTAACCACACCACTTAAATGTGCTGGCATTTCTGCACTCTTCATTATAGTACTGCAACTCTGGCAAATGTAGGGGCAACCCTACTTCTGATAATGGTCTTCTTGCAAACTGAATCCTATGATAAGCAGTGCGATCACTAGCTACACCTACCCGTCTTTTTGTTATCATAGACATACCAAATTTATTTGCTATGATTTGTGGACTTTCTTTGCAGCTATGTAAGGGATTCGCCCTTGAATATATGAACAAGTGATGTAGTCACATAAATGGTGACGCTGAATAGATCTATTACAGTTTATCTGATTATCACAGACAAACACACCAAACACCGCCCCCCCCCCTTCCCCCCCCAAACCCCCCGCCTCCTCCCAAGTCATAGAATCCTTGTTGACATGAGAAGATACTCTAAAAGACAATCTTTATCCTTTGCCTATTTTTTCAGGACCATTAGAGAATATTGGTGTAGAGTCCCAATGGGAGATATCCTCACCATTGACCTCAAATTACGTCATCAGGGATAAAATCACAAGTGAATGATTTGAATATAGAAGCCCAGTTTGTGAATATAAGGATTGTAAAGTTGACACAAATCATGGTGATAGAATGTGTTGATTTGAAGTTTATGGTATTACCCACTTTATTTATTTTTTTTTTTTGTAAATGATCAACACATTTCCTCTCCTGGAAACTCATGGATTTACCAAACTGTTCATCTCTCATTGTCTCAGAAGTTAGTGGTTAGGTGACTACGTTCATTGCCTAAGGCTAATGAACTTGACAGGCTTTATAGCAACTTTTAATCATATCCACTTTCTTGTTGAAAATAATATGAAGTGCTATTGATTGTCTTTGAGGTAAAGGACTTTCCAATAAAATTCACATATTTCTCATTCCACATCAGTCAATTCTTTAACTGATTCCTTTTCTAATGCTGTTTCAATGATCTCCAACTAATGTTTAGAAGCTTACTTGGGCCAACTGTTCATGCTGTTTGATAATCTTTCATGTTGCTTTGTTAGAAAACACACACAAACACTCTAGGAAAATGATTCTTACTATCCATTAAGGAAGATTGGGACAAGGATGTTTGTACATATTTGCTCTTTGTTGCAAGTTCTTTGCTGTATGGAATCCTTTTGACTATGTACCCGACTTTAAGCAGATCGCCAATGCATATCGGACTACAGAAAACTTGGAACAGTCCTTGTCAAAGATGAAAAGCAGACGTGCCAAAATTCCTAACAAAGAGGTTTACTAACCTAGAGATAAAGTTTTTGTCTTTCTACTAGATGCCTTGATCCTAGGAAGTCAAGTTTATGGACAATGACCTAATTTTCTGTCAAGACTTCAAGGAGGTGAGAGCAAACATGAGGTTATGTTGAGTGAGATCTAGCTAGTGAAGTAAAACATGTTGTCACTTTGCATTACATTCTTTTTGGGATTTCACATTGTTGTTTAGAAGCATTTACACTTAATTATGGGATTCCAGAGGTATTTGGATCTCCGATTCCTTTTTCCAGCCTAGATAAAGTTGATGGTGATTATCTATCACCTTGACTAAGTAATCCTGCATCTACTTCAGTCACTTCTTGATTAAATACAAATTTGGCTTAGTAAATGATTGGTTTGTGCTCAACTTCATGTGAACACAAACATTTATATAATTGTTTGTTTTCATAGATACATAGAACTTCCAACTGTATATATAATCCCCTCACAATGGATGCTATATGTTTTATTTTCAGTTACTAAAAGTGAGTGAGTCTAAGGGAATGGAATTTCATATCTTACCGGAGGACCATTCTCACCATCTTGAACAAAATACCAGATCTGCATATTTTTGTTAGTCTGACCTCCAATAACAAAGCTTCGTGGTTTCTAAAGCACCGTAAGAGGCATTTTGCTGAAATAATCAGAACTTTACCACATAATTTCTTCAATGCCTAACAAACAATGACAGAAAAATAATTAGGAGGACAACCCCTAACTACTAGATGGACAACCAGTATTTACCATCCAATCGATTCTTAAGTGTACAATCCCACTGTACTGGTCTAAATTCGTAAGCCTCCTTCATAATACATATAGCCAATGAAATGTAGTTCATTTCAGTATCTGCCAAAAAGGTTCATGTGAACAGTTTAAGCCAAAAGATATTCTTAATAGAAATATTTCATAATCGTGGTAAAATGGCTGTCCATAAGTGATAACTCTCCTTAGGAAGAAACCCTCTTAAATGTATGACTGATTTGGTATTGTGAGCTGTAGGTCACCATGAATACATCACAGTCACATTACTCAGATGGACAGTTGCAGCAGACATAAAAGTAATTTCTTATTAGATGATCTGGATTTGTATTTTCCATTTATAGAATCAACATCAAGGTTTCCATAGCATACAAATCTAAGGACTTCAATTCACACTTACCTCAATCTCTTTTCTGCTTTCCAAAAATTTGCACAGGCACCTTGTTTCTTAACTTTGTTTTTTAAATAGGAAGCTCTTGAGAAACCTGGTCAAAAAAATGGAAGGATTAATACACAATAAAATACAAGCTACAGCTGGTAAATTAGCCAAAAAATCACAATGACAATTTATTACATTATTTACATAAGATAAACCAATCTCATAGCATCTCTTAAAATACTACAACTGTAGCTACAAATAGACTATAGTATATAATACTTTCTAATGCAAAAAATACTTTCCCTTAAAAGTCTTTCAAGAGCTTCAGATATAAAGAAAGATAAATGCCACTTCCCCTGTACAGACAAGGTGGTATTGGGCTGCTGTATATGCATATATAAAAGCAATATGAAGTGAGGAGCACTAGAATATTACAGACCAATCTGGAACCATCACTAACTCAATGCATGGGATTCTGGCAAAAGGAATGACAAAGATAAAAGACTGGAGGAGACAAGAAGCCAGGTTTTATCTAAAGAAAATAGGGTTTATATACAGCATAGAGAAACTGTACAAAGATCTATAGAAAATGGCACAATCTCTACCAAAAAACAGGACTACAATTAAAATAACTGACCAAGAAAAGGCAAGAAAATACTTCAAGATACAATACAGTATATACAAAATTTACATAAACATACACAGGGGATTTATCAGACACTAACTAGGCTTTCAGAATGAGGACCAATCTTCTAAGTGGCTTTCTGTTAATTTCTATAAAGAAAGTAAAGATTTTTTATATGGCTTCTTTTGCAGATTCATATTTCATGAAGGAAACTTGCCGTAGACTACTGGCAACATATCTTAGTATATTCCCTTGTGAAGTATAAGCGAAACAGTAAAAGAAATCTGTGGATCAAAATGATAAACCCTTTATATTCACAGAAGTCCAGTCTCCATCAAGAGACGTCACTGTTAGTTTATATCTCCATCTCATTTCTTATTTACTACGAGGAGAAAAATCATGATGAACATTAGGTGAGAAATGTTCCATGAGCTTTATAATTTGCAATGAAATGTGGTCTTAAACTGTACCATATATGAAAACCCTGTTATGTGAAGGTACTAACTTATATTTTTGTTCATTAGTGTTGCTAATAATATTACGAATACACAAATATTAATTTTGCTGAAACACATGATACGTGTGAAGGGAAGTATGACGTGTTACCTACTTATGACCAAAATTTCTAAAAGTTCCATTATGACTGTTTCCAGAGTATATATATATATATATATATATATATATATATATATATATATATATATATATATATATATATATATATATATATATATATATATATATATATATATATATATATATATACACACACACACATATATATATATATATATATATATATATATATATATATATATATATATGTATATTTACACATATATACATACATATATTCATATATTAGTATATATATATATATATATATATATATATATATATGTACTATATGTATGTGCATATATACCCATATGTATATACATAAGACAGATGTATAATATCTGTGTACATATATACTATATATATAATATATATATATATATATAAATAAATATATATATCATATATATATATATTTATATATATAATGATATGTATTATATAAATATATATATATATATATACATGTATATATATATATATATATATTATATATATATTATATATTATATATATATTATAGTATATATATACATATTACTATATATAGATATGCATACATCATTATATATTGTATATATATATTAAATTATGTATATAATTATACATATTTTCATTTTATTAATTAAAATATAATATTATTATAATATATAATATATATATTTAAAATTATATAAATAAATCTGCTTATTTATTAATATAATATATTTAATAAGACCATATATATATTTAATATAATATATATATATAGATTATAATATATTATATATATAGATATATAATATGCAATTTAATTTATATAATATCTTATATTAATATATATTATATATAATATATATCTAGATATATTCAAAACACAGTCCTTTGGTTTACAAACAATACTACACATTCAAAACTTTATCTGCTCCCAAAGTACAAATATTTTCTTTCATTTACATTGATGTAAGGCAATTTCAATATTTTGGACATTCCAACACATTACAATACTTAAAACAATATGACAAGAGCATTTAGTAGAAAGATAAAAATGCAAAGCATCAACTGGGTGACTGCTTATCCTAGCAAGTTATAGTTTCAATCAAATCTTCCACTTAATAAATAAGTATATAATGTTTTCTCCTTCTTTCTGAAAGTGACACAATGATATGCTGATTAAATCTAGTGACCATGAAATACCAAAATCTGCTCACTCTGACATTGCATTCTGGAAATTGCTAAGGTACAAAGTGACATCGTGTACCTATTAGATTAATTCAGTTTCTAATGAAAATAAACCCCAACAATTACTGCAGTTACAGAACAGCCCTGAAAATCTTTTAGGTGATGGTTTTGCTCATACACAAACATTATTTACAATACACAGAAAGGAGAGACACATACACACACGTGTACACACGCAAACACTCACACACACAGATACATAGATATGTATGTATGTATATATAAATATACAATCTATATATATTATGCATACATGTAATATATATGTATATATATCATAAAATGTTAATTCATAATATTTGAGGCATGATCAGTAGTGCAATATATTTCTTAATATATATATATATATATATATATGTTATATAATATATATAATATATATATATATATAATATATTATAATAAAATCATCTTTATATCAAAGCTACAATGTCCTTTAATATCTAATTCGCTCTACCTCAGAATTAATATATTTTTCATATATGCTTAACCGAAGGGGAATTTTTTCTCGATAAAAGACTTGCCTGACGTTCCTGGATTTGAACGGCTCCGTGGGTTCACGCCCCTGTCCAGGCAAGTCTATTATCGAGAAAAAATTCCCCTTCGGTTAAGCATATATGAAAATATATTAATTCCGAGGTAGAAGCGAATTAGATATTAAAGGACATGTAGCTCGATATATGTATATGAATCACGGAAATGTGATATGACTTATATATATATATATATATATATATATATATATATATATATATATATATATATATATATATATATATAGGCAGTCCTTGGTTACTGGCAAGGGTTCTGTTCCCATGGCATGAAGATAATTGACGCTGATAATAGCGCAGATCCCCGGTTATAAGCACTGAAAACCAGGGATTGGCAGCGCTGTCAAGTGGGGATTGGCAACGATCACTGAGGACCGGTGCCAGTAAGTGGAGATCGGCGTATATCGATGCCAAAAAAAAAAATCAGTTACTGTCACTGCAAGACAAGCAGCGTAACACTGGATTGCCGATAACCAAGGCCGCCAATGTGTGGAGACTGCCTGTATATATATATATATATATATATATATATATATATATATATATATATATATATATATATATATATATATATATATATATATATAATATATATATAATATATATATATTTTTAAGCATTTTGGTGGGATAAAAAAAAACACTGGAAGCTGCCACCTTGCATTCATAATATCTACAGTAACAAAGACATTACGTATTCATGACTGCAGTACTAACTTGTCATTTATCTTATCAATAATAATAATGGAACTACAGTTAAAGTATTGCAGTCTGTAATTGGAGCTGCACAAAATTGTGCATATTTATATGAATCATATTGCCTTCTTTTGTTGAAGAGTCCAGAGGTCTACACATGTCCACTTATACCCTCTTACCACTCTTTGGGCAAGGAGCCAGTGCTACTATGATGTTGGTTGATTCCCCAACCAGCTGATCGACCCTGAACAATTGTCATGCTTTAGAGCAAAGGTGATGTTTCGAAAACTATCATTCAACCAAAGCTGGTCTAAATGTTAAAATATTAGAAAACTAATAGAAACATTTTATTATCCTAATCATTATTCTATCAAACAGAAGTGATTACATAATTTTTCATAATACAACACTGTTGCAACCAAAGCAGAATTGCAAGGTTTCAAGAAAGTACATTTTCTTGTGCCTATATTTGCTGGGACTTGAGTCTTCTGGAATTTGTAGATCTCCCACTCCCCACACACACAATATATATATATATATATATATATATATATATATATAATATATATATATATATATATATATATATAATATATCCATTTAATCAGAGGTAGACAGGATATGGTGGAGAAATCTTCTGAAGTGTTTGTCACTGCTGTATCTAAACTTCCAGCCATGGCTTTGGGCTTTTCTAAAATCAGCCACCAAATCCAGTAAAAGCTGTACGACTTAAGCAAAGGATGGCTTTATTATGAGGAGCATCACAATAGTTGTTCCAAACCTGGTAATAATTTAT
>NC_061108.1:36742172-36764672 GCF_015104395.2 Macrobrachium nipponense
AATATCGCCTGAGACGACCATTATTGAAATACATCATGCACTAATCACTATATAAAGAATAAGGATGCCACTTTAACAATACACTACAATCCATCTTTTTCATTCAGAGTAGCTTTTAAAATATGAGTTCAGTTTGTTTCACAAAATAGCAACAGCATATTGCCACTTAAAATTCATTGCTTTAGTTAAGCATCAAAATTGTCTATATGATTTTGAAGTTTCATATAATGAAGTTTTGAAACTTCAAAACATTTTCTTCATAAAACAAAAATTCTAAATGTATTGACAAAAATTCAGTATGATGATTCAATTTGAAAACACACACAAAAAAAGAAAACAAAAACCAAAAAACAAAAAATGTTCATGACTAAAGCTTCAAAATACCATAAACAATTTCCTATGAAAATGAGTGAAATGAATGGCTGTTGAACAATCTATTATAAAATGGGTTTAGGACAACGTCTATAATGTAATCTAGGTTTACCATGAGGTGTGTACCAATACCTTTCTTTTTGGCAGGAACTGCGAGAGAAAGGGGGGCTGTTAGAATGAAAAATTGGGGGACGATGTGAGGAGAGATCCAGTAATATGTACATATAAAATTAGAAACTACAAAACTAGAAATATAGGTTAAAATAATGCCTGTACAAAAGTTCATGTGGGAGAAGATTTAACCTAATTTGGCCAAAGCCAAAATAAATAATACATGGGCACCTCTGCAGTTATCAATAATTTGTTCCTTTCACCACTGCAAGTAGGAACACAGCATAGGAGATGAACGCAATGCACATACTGTCAGAGAATAAGACTGGGATTTTAAAACAAAAATATGTCCACACACAACCTTCAAATATTTTGACATACAAAACAAATGCTGAATCAATATTTTAAAAAAGGCTTGAAAAATCAGTGTCCAGAAAAGTATCAGTCTTTCATAAAATGTCAAAATTCGCCAAGTAGTCTTTTACTCTGTAAAATGGAAGCTGGGACAGGATGTAGAACTTTGGCAGTAACTTTAAATAACTGAGCAGCAATAGCATTTCATGAAGGGTAATTTCAAGAATGCTGCCATCTAGACTTTTAAAGCAACGCCATCCATTCTTTTCCTGTATGTTTAGAGGGCCCAGGGTATCATATGTTCACTATGTACTGTTCTCTCTTATTATACTGTGCAGTCTCACTTCTCTACTAATGCATCTGACACACTATCATAGATCTATAGTCCATCATTAACAGGGTTTCCTTCATTATCAAATTTTTCTTCAATATGAAAGGGAGAATTAAGTTAATCATGACGGAAAATATAACCGAGGTGGACATTTGATCTTAATACTGTGCCATTCACACTACTTATGCACAATGTGTACGAAAGACCAATGAAATTCACTTGGAAAATGATGAAATACATACATTTTCACGTACAATATGTTCCTTTTCACAACAGAAATTCAGTAGGACATCACAAAGAATGAATCACTGTTGTAACATTTTCAGGCGTTAGTAGAAATCAGACTAATTCTAACTTAAGCAATATTTATACTGATTGCTGATAATACTACCGTCATATTTGGTATTCATGATTTGTATCGTTGTATAATGGAAAACATGTAAAGAAAAAAGTCTATGACCATCTGTGTCCAACTTTAGAGAAACAGTTGCTGGATAAAATGGCGATATACTTCATTCACATTTTTAACCGATCTCTTCGTAATGCCATACTTCTCACTACTAGTCATTGACAACTAGTAACCACAACAATTTCCTGAATTCTTTACAAGACTTAGTCTGAAGGCGCTAACCTTAGTTGATCAAAAGCTCATAAATGTAAATATGGAGTAATTCCTACCTATCTGATGTTGAAATATCTTAAGAAAAGAAGAAACCAGCATTTTCCAAGGTTAAACTAGTATCTCCAACTGTTAAAATGAATGGAAATCCCAAACACACTAAAGAGCAAAAAAGGGGAACATCTTTGTCCTCAATGTGAATATTTCCTGATGGGAGATTTAAGAATTTCATTTGGGCAAAAATGAAAAGCGACCAGATGAAAACACTTTCTTGAAGGTGAGATTAGAGTAAGACTGTTGACAAATTTCCAGAGTTCTGAGAGCATACCATAAACTTTTAACGGATGTAGAACTGCTGAAAACTGTGAGACTAGCATCAAATAAGGAGTTGTAATAACAAAGGCAATCATTTGAAAAATAATTTTAATGTGTAGAAAAAACACATTAAATAGGGAAATTTAAAAAGCAGAGTCAAAACGGTTAATTGTCATTTTCACAATTGTAGAAATATTTGATGAAGAAATATTATGTAGCCTAAGTTCGACATCATCACAGATTAGTCAATATTAATTTAGAAAACAAGGCATACACGGCAAATAAAATCTTTATCCAGGAAAATGAAATTAATATCAGTCTAATGATATATATATATATATATATATATATATATATATATATATATATATATATATATATATATATATATATACACACACACACACACACATATATATTATATATAATATATATATATTATCTATATATATATCTATAATATATATAATATATATATATATCTATCCTGTACGTATTCATATTTATACCTATTGTTAAAACAATAGCTACTCTTATGTGGAACCTCTGACTGAATGACTGGGTAGCTTTTGTCTAATATTTGTGGTCATGTCCATGCGCCTCATATTTCCAAAAATATCCATTTTAAAAGGTTCATAATTCATTTGGTCTTTACGTACCAAAGTGCGTGGATGCAAAGATATAATAAGGAAATTTAATAATTATTACAATTAAATTCACTGATAAAAGTTATAACTGTTTTCCTCCTTGCAAATTCTGTATCAAATGCATAGCAAGCCTTATGAGTAAAGAACTCAAAATCTTCACAAATATACTGTTGTCATATCTGAAAAAACAATAGTCCAAATTGGACTGAATAACGTGCTACTTTATTATACTAAAAGACAGTTTAAAAAAATGGAGGCCTGCATAATGCACATAAAAATCAAACTGCTATAAATCTTATACCAGTGGAGTAATTTTAAATCTTTAAGGTCATACTACAGTTAAATGGTATAGTATACAAAAATAATACCTGATGCTCGGATAAATCTAAATCTAGGTAGCAATGCACAAATAGGTAGGAAGAGACAAAGGAATACAATTCCATGAAATGCTACACAAAAAAGTTTGTCAAAATCATATATATATATATATATATATATATATATATATATATATATATATATATATATATATATATATATATATATATACAGTTATTCATTAATCTCATATATATAAGTAGTATATATATAAAGTTGTAAAATAATATCATGAATATTAAAATACCCTTATGTGCAATACAATATCTTGTACTATTCCACATTTATAGTGCACTGACACCAATATATGGAAACAATTATCAAATAACTTCTAAGCATGGAAATGTAAATCCAGAGTTATTAAGTAGGAGAGTAGCCTGTTTCCTACCTAAACAGAAGAGCAATTATGGATATTACTTCTAAATCACCTGCTTGTCACCCTAATGAAGAAAATTTCTTCTGATACTGATTCCCTTACTTGCAAATGCAAAGCCAGAAATCTTGGGAGTAGTCTCTGATATCTAAAATTTGACTTCAAAATTCTTAATCTCGACTCTTCATCCTTCTGTTTACCATCATTAGTCATCTATATTTCCTAAAGAAAAGAACTGAAGCAATCCGACCAAAACAGGTATATACCATAATTCATGTGGTAAATTATGTTTTATTTTCATGGAAGAAATACCTCTTAGCGTATTTGTATCCAAAGTTGTTAAGAGCAAACACTGAGTGTTTAAGGAACGACACCAAAACATGACCTAATCTACATACATCAAGTAATTGTCAAGAACGGTACAAATAATGCCTTCAAATACTGCAAAGAAACTGAGGGAAAACTAGCTCAGATGAACTTACCATAGAGTGAATCACGTGAGCTTATTATTCATGCCATATGAGCTTATTCTCGAAAATTGAAATAAGTTCAGTTCCCTGGGACAATTTAATAGGAGTTTGATTTCACATGGCATAAAAACTTGCTACTGTGAAAGAGTCTTAACAGTTGATAACGATGGATGAGGGATATTCATAAATAGGGCAAGCTTCAAAGACAGTAAAGAAGTGTGATAAGTAGTAGATCAAACATTTTACATTTTATGATTTAGGCAATTTTGAACACCAGAATAACATAGAGGGTCAAAATGTCTAAAGTATATAGTACTGATTTTACTAAGGTCAGTAGTATAGCTGTCGCCTGCTTCAACAAAACTAAATAACACTTTTAGCTGAAACTCTAATACTGTCTTCCAGACATAGCCAATAGTCTCTTCATCATACAGTTGCCTTCAGAAAAAATAAAACTGCAACTCACCCTTGTAATTGTACGGTAAAATATTTGTTACCTCTTGCCATACATCTAGGTTAAATTGATTTACTCCAGACATTTAAGCCCAACAATAGGGTTAATTGAAGCTTTCCAGAGCAAATGAATGGATTAAATACGACAAATGGAGCATGTCAGAGAGGTAAAATATATAACCATCAGCAGGATGCATATCTCAACCTAAATGCTTTCCTCTCAAATTTAACTATTAGACCCTCAATGTAGTGCCATAAGTTTGGAGAAACTATGACACTTAGCAGAGAAGAGCACTAGTATCTGCCGTAGTAGAGGTCATACTTCAACTAGAATAAAATGGTCATGGATCATTAACAGTATGTAGATAATAAATTTTGAACTGGATCTGACAATCTGAATCTGCAAAAACCTAAGAATAGTTCTTCAAGAAACTTTTCCGGAAGGTCCCCCACAGAATGAGGAGTTATTTCCGAGTGTGTGAAGATGATAATTACAATGGCTTTTGAGCCATGGTTGGCTTCACTAAGTTTCATAAAAATCTATTCATCAGTTTTTGGGTAATCCTGCTGGCAGACAAACAAACATTCTCAGGTGAAAACATAAACTCCTAGTGAAGACAAATATGACTCTCGAAAATTAAGAAAATTATGGGGCAAACAGGTTTTCTCTTACTATAGCTGAACTGAGGAAATTATGTTTTCAGATCATTATGGATTATGCCACCAATATAAGAGAAAGAGATGAGCTCTTTATCGGTCAAAACATGCATAAGGCTACAACAGCAGAGCTGCACTGGAGACTATACGAATGACTGAAAACACTGTGAAGAACCTTTTATCAGTGAATTCCAAGACAGAGAGCCAAAACAATAAGTGAACAATGAGTGTTAAACACTAAGAACAGTACACAGCTTTCATATCTAGAGGAAGTCACCTATAAGATTCAGGGTACACTGAAAGGAAAGGCTAGTACAAAAATTAATTATGATGATAATTAAAAAGGTGGTAACTTAATTCTATGGTTATTTCAACCTCCCATGCCGTTTTCCTATAAAACCTTCCAAAAGTAGCATCTCCATTCCGTGAATAAATCAAAATGCTACAGTGGAGAAAGTAAAAAAAAAAAATATTAGAGCTGAGAAAAACGTGGTGAAAAATCCTTTAAATATCTGTTCCACCTGGAAATAGCTAAAAAATACCATCCTAAAAAAGATTATTGCAAACTTACAATGGAATAATACAATGATAACTGTTAATCTCATAAAACTAGGTTAAGTTTTTAAATCAGAGATTGTTAGTAAGAATGTTAATTCCAAAACTATTTAAAAAATAGAAACGCAGTCTTTAAGTTACATGTATTAAACTGAAATTACAAAAACATATTAAGAATTCCTCAGTATATATGTAAAATATTGACTGAAATACATATTAAGGGACAAAATAAGTTATATCAATATCATTTAAAAAATATAAATATATCAAGTTCCTTAAGATTTAAACTGAATAGCAGGGTTTTTATATGAAGATGATACTTTATGTAAGTATTGGCTAATTAGACACTGCATAACCACAGAATTAGGACTCTATAAAATAAATAATTATTTACATTTATGCAGGATGCATTTGTATATATACACATATATAAATATGCAATTCACTGCATATAAGCTAAACATATCATAGGTCATTATCAGTGTTATATATACATCTAAAAGAGCTTTATTGGAAACTATAAGTTACCTCAATTATAAACTACAGTATCATGAATATATATATATATATATATATATATATATATATATATATATATATATATATATGTATATATATATATATATATATATATATATATATATATATATATATATCATATATATATATATATGTATATATATATATATATATATATATATATATATATATATACATATATATATACATATATATATATATAATGTATATATATATATATATATATATATATATATATATATATATATATATATACTAAAATGACCTATTACATCTCCTTAATTAAACTAATAAACAAATAGAGGTTTAAAGTTGCTACTTTTCTCAAAAATTATGATTAGACTAAACTATACGAGCTGAAAAAAATAATTAAATTAAAATCAGAGTATGTTGCATGAAGAAAAACAATGGTTAGTGTGATGTATGTAGACATACATACATACATATATCAATTCACACACATACATATATAAACACAAGTACAACAAAACAACATGGATGCAATTCCATTAGAGGGAGATGAAATATCAAACGTTGGAATTACACAGAATGCATGTGCACATATTTACTAAATACTCATGTATATCTATACTTTATATATATATATATATATATATATATATATATATATATATATATATATATATAAACTGTATATAATTTAGTTTTGCTTATACAGGAGATATAAATACATGATATACAACAGCTGTGCGTGCGGTACATATATATGATTGGTATATACACATACACATGTATACACACTATATGTACTGGTAAATATGTATGTATGCGTACATATATGCATATATGTACATTTATATGTGGTTAAGGATGAAGCATAATAAGTCACATTATGCACAATATTACAGAAAAGGAACATGTAAGAGAGAGAGAGAGAGAGAGAGAGAGAGAGAGAGAGAGAGAGAGCTATTACTCACCATCATCATCCTCAGCTTCATTCTCCTCATCCTCTGTATCTGTACTTTTGCTTTTCCCAAGATGTTTCAGCTTTTTTCTTTTCGCTGCTGCTCTTCTTCGAGCTGAAAAGATATCGCTTGATGTACACACATAACCATTCCATTTCGTACAATGTCTTGATGATTATTCTTTACATGATGACTAAACAAAGTGATTAGAGAGGACTGTTCCAGGCCAGGAGACGATTTAAAGTGTTTAACTAATCAAGATAAATCTTTACAGTACGACTTGAATTTAACAATATCATATAAAACTTGTTTTCCCGTTATATATAATTTAATTTCTGGTATAAGTTTAATCAGGCAAATATCTTGGAACAACAATTACAGGAAATGCTTCAATAACCTTCAAATCAAGTAAAAATGACAAATTGTAGAACAGTGCAATAGTATGCTTTAAGTGCTGTGGACTTCACATTCCATCCCTGTTCATACCAAATTAAGATATGTAAAGTGTATCTTTCTGGTGAGATCAATACTGATTTATGAACACGAATTTTGATACATTAATTCTAGGTCGGAGGCATATCTTAATAATGGTATCAAAGAAAAACATTTTGAGGAGTTACCGTATAATGGATGTCATGAATATCTTGTGGAGGTAACTGCCATATGCTACGACTACTTATAAAAAGCAAGAACGAACTGTTCAGGACGGTTCGGGTCTCCCAAACCTTATCCGTGCTTACTCATGGCTATAACTATATATATATATCACCTTCTCTAGAGCTGAAAAACTATTGGGTGTGGCACTTCATGTGCTGAAAACCAGCAACACGGAAAACGTAGGAGAAAGACAAAAACAAAAGAGGTTGTACACAGAGATTTTGAATGAATTTTGGCGGGTCCGGTTATATTTTTCCATTTTCATCATTACAAATAGCACTTCTTTCGTATGATACGGTGAGTTATTTACCAAGGAGTGTAAAGCAAGCATGTATTGGATGTATTATCTATAAAGTATTAATTAAATCTAAAAGTTTTTTTACCTTTAAACTCAACTGTTATGTGCATATTATGCATTAGTTCTGTTTTACTTACAGAACACCTTTTCTGGGCTCAGCCGTGTTGCTTCGTGAAATATGTCTCCTTTAGCACTATTTCTAGTAAAATATTGCTATAGTACCAGAGAACTGCTAAATTGGACATGTCAGAAACTTCTGACTCTCTCACCTATATAAAAGGTGTCGGTATAAAACTGGGGCGAGTGTTAAACACTACCACAGCAACCCCTCCAATTAGCCTTTTCTTCATCAAAAGACCCTAAATACGGGGAGCCGACCCATAGGTCACACCCAGCTACCCCGTTGAAGGCGTCTGTGACGTCATACTTAATGATAGCCTCATCGTGTTCGCATGCTCCTTTTTAGCTATCTATTCTTATTTCTTTGTTTCGCATTATTTATCATTATGGATCGTCAATCTGCCTCTTCACCCAAGTTAAGTACTGGTTCACCCTTTTTTCAATATTTAGGGAGTGAATTTGCCTTTCGTTTTGCCTTTATTTTGGGTTTTGTTAGGCGTCACTTTACCGTTGCGGGCGACGGCAAGTCGCCATTACAGCGTACCCTTGTTTTGTTCCAGTTTCGAGTGGGCTTCCTTCCTGCTCGTAACATGTGATTTTTCAGTACATATTTTATTTATGTCTTGGGTGGTGGTTTTTTTGTCGATCCTGTTTTCGTTTATGTTTTTTGTTATTTTCATTATTTTCATGTTTTCCACGGGGATCTGCATTCGAGCACGTTTCCTTGTTACGTTCGAGCACGTTTCCTTGTTACGTGCTTCACAGTATATCCACCCTTATCCCTTTTATTTTTACGTTTGGTATATGTCATTCAGATATTTTTCCCTTTTTTCTTTTCGTCCGCTTGCCGTTTCTTATCGTTTTTCATTAGGCAAGTAGATTTCCCCTTTTTGCGGCCATCGTTACCGAGTGGCCTTCATAGCGGTTTTAAATTTTACGAGATTTTATTTTCATTTCCCCCCCGTGTTTCCGACGATTTTTTTTTTGTTTTCGCTTTAAGTAATTGATTTTATTTTGTCTATGTATATGTTGGATGTTTAAGTCAGTAGCCTACATAGGCTATGCCTGCGTTTTCCTCGTGATCCTTTATTCGCGGGGATGGGGATACGCTGGTCACGTGATCGTCACCCCACCACCAGCCTTCACTTCCTCCCCCTCACATGGGGCCCCCCAGTAGTTGGGGTGGCTCCTCTCGCTCAGGTTGTCGCTGACAACCGTCCCATCAGCAGAGGGGGGGGGGGTGGGGGGGGTGTAGAGGGTCCCCCAGGGCCTTAGGTTGGTGGGTGTTGCTTCTCAGCTGGCCGCCTCCGGGGTTGACGGTTGCTCTGCGTATTCAGACTCGGTTTCCGTGGATCTGTTGCGCTTTGCTTCTTTCAGCTCTCGGAGCCTACATCCATCCGCCTTAAACATTCTCTCCCCGCATAAGGCGGGTTTTAGATTCCGGCTTCTCCGGTAGTCATTGAGGGCTATGTTTACGGAAGTCTCTCTTCCGTGGGCGGAGATATTATATTTGTTATTTTAGTTATCATTTCTTATTTTCATTTTTATTTTATTTTATTTTATTTTCGTTTTACCACGGAACTTGCGAGTTCATGTGGCCGTCCCGGGGTACTTCGTGTACTCACCCCCCCCGGGTCATACAGTACCAGGTTGTTTTATTTTTTACACAGTCCCCGGGACGTAAATATATGAATATATAGATATATTCTATATCTTTTCAGTCCGGAATGCTCCGGCATATTTCATTATTATCATAATTATCCTAATAAGTTTGGGCAATGGTTCTTATATATTATTGCACTTACAGGCCACCCAGTGTCTGGTTGCCGGCTGCAATGCTACTCTGCAAGATCCGTGCGGCCATGACGTTTGCCGGAGCCATGCCTCGTGCGCAGTGTTGCTTACTGATTCCGTGGTCTGGCATCACGAAAACTGCTTTGCATGCTACGACTTGGTACAACAGGTTACCTCTTCGGTAAGTTACCGCACTGCTTGTTCTATACACATTGTGTTGAAATTATGTTACACTACTTGTATTAAAAAAAAAATAATAATAATAATAAAAAAAATGAAATAAAATAAATGGAAAATAAAAATTTCTTTAAATTATATTACACTGATTAATCAACATTAATAAGAATAATGTTCAAGGAATTTACTCGATATTGACATATTCCTTGCATTACAGGCTGAACAGTCTCTTAAGGATGCTGCACTCTCTACCCTCAAGATCTGGGTTGGAGGGTTTGGACGGGACGTAGGGAAGGCTAAGCCGTACATTCTGTCTCAAGATATGGCGGCTTTGATCTTCCCAGCCGGGAAATCTGCCGGATACGTTGACCCAAAAGTATCAGCACCAATTATCAAATCAATCCAAGCTTCAATTTTGGACCAGCAAGAGGCAGAGTTGCCGGACCATGGGCTGGAAGGAGTCTCACTGGAAGTGGTTGAGGATTTGCCTGTTACACTAGATACGGGTACAGGTAACAGTGTTAATGAGGCTAGCTTAGTTGGTCACCGGGGTCTTTCCTCGAGTGAATCTGATTCTTCCTCTCCCTCTACTTCCAATTCCTTCATGGGTTTCACAGGAGGATTGCCCCTTTCCAGGTCGCATTCCTTCTCTGTGATTCCTAAATTAAAGAAAAAATCTTCAGGTAAAACCTTGCTCAAAGGCAAATCAGAGACAAAGCCAAGGCCTGGGCACGTGCCAGAGGTTCATACACATATTAAACCTATGCTGAAGTCTCTTGCTAAGTCTTCAAATCCAAGGTCTCAAAGAGGGAATTCTTCCCATTGACCCACAAGTCCCATTCCATCAATGTCTAGGGATTGGATACCTCATAAGGTACCACAGGGGGGGCAGGAGGATTCCCCTTTAGTTGGACAGGATCTGTTCAACACGAATATTTTAAATCAGGTCAGTAGCCTTGGTAGCTTAGTCAGTTCAGTTGCAGCGAGATTTGAAGAAGTGTTTAAGAGATTAGGTGCACAGGACTCCCTGATTGCAGGTCTCAGGCAGGAGTCGGCAGTTCCAGCACCTCCTAGTAACTTGGTGCAAGGTCAGAGCATGCCTGACGGGTCCACGCTCCCTCCGTTCCACCCTGGTAATCCTTGGAGGGTGGCGAACTTCGCTCCATTTGTCAACGGGATGTTGACTATAGAAGGTTGTGGCACACGTAGACTCGAGGATTTAGAGTTCTTCCCCGAAGGGTTACAGCCACCATTTATAGGTTATGTTAGGCTTACGGAGGCAGCTCTGATTATAGAGGATAAGTTCCCCAAGGAGACTGTTATCCTTTCTAGAGACCAGGCTCAGCAAGCATGGGTACGGAGCCTAGAAGAGTGGAACTGCTCAAATACTAGGGTAACAGCGTTTAAAAGCCTTTTCACAATGTTCACGACTGATGACGGGAACCCCTTACCTTTTACATCAAAGGTGGCAGAACTTACCCTTCAGGCAGTGACTCGGGAGGAGCCCATGCCCCAGCTTAGGGAGACAGATCCCACATCATTGCTACTCCCAGGTAGGGAGGATTTGTGGGAGGATTTGCCGGCTACATTCTCGGTAGGCAAGCTGAAGCCAGACTGTGCAATCACCTTGTTTAGTGAGCGCCTCCTTAAGCTGTCAGACGCACTGATCCAAGCCGAATTTGATGCTAGGACACGTCTCGCAAAGTCTCTTAACTCCCTAGTGATGACAGAGACAGCGGCTCTGGAGTACGCTCAGGAGCCGCTGTTTAAGGTCATTGCGAATTCGTTACTTTCGGGAATGCAATGTGTTCCAGCTTCGGCAGTAAACGAGGTTCAGAACGAGGCATCACGTCTTAATCAAAGCATCAGGTTGCGTTGGGGCATTCCTTTCAAAAGGAAATTAGAGTCTTCTTCTTCCAGTTTTAGGGCTAGGAAGAGACAAAGGAGGTTCCAACCTTTCCAAGTTCCGCAACAGCATCCTGTGCTACAAGCTGTACCAATTCAGCAAGTATCCCAGCCTTCGACTTCTAAGGCTCAGCCTCAACAACAGCATCAATTTGTCTTCCTTTCGCCGTCGACTAACCAACAGGTTCCCTCACAGTATTCAGTGTCACCCGCTTTTAACCCGGTCTATGAGAGTCAGGCATTTAACCCCTTTACCAGGGTTGCTAGGGGTGGCAGGGCTAGAGGATCCTTTCGTCAGCGTGGAGGAGCCAGAGCCCAAGGGTGAGCTAGAGGTGCAAGGTCAGGAAGAGGATCCCGACCCTCAGCATCTCAATGAAGTTTCTCAGGTAGGAGGCAGGCTGTACCTCTTTCGACATCGTTGGGGGTTCAGCAGTTGGGCGAAAAGCATAGTATCCAGGGGCCTAGGCTGGAGTTGGATCAAGGGTCCTCCTCCACCCATCACCTTCTATCAGGAACCAACGCAAGAGTTGATGGATTACTCCAGGGACCTTCTCCAGAAGGGAGCAGTCTCCAGGACAAAGAACTTGAAATTTCAGGGTCGTCTATTCAGTATCCCAAAGAAAGGGACCGACAAAAGAAGGGTGATCTTAGACTTGTCCCGTTTAAACTTGTACATTCGTTGCGACAAGTTCAAAATGCTAACCATCTCTCAGGTACGAACCTTACTTCCCCGTGGGGCAGTCACCATCTCTATAGATCTTACAGACGCCTATTATCATGTCCCGATAGTTCGGCACTTCCGACCATTCCTGGGCTTCAGACTAGGGAAAGAAGCCTACTCCTTCAAGGTGATGCCCTTCGGGCTGAATATAGCCCCAAGGGTCTTCACGAAACTGGCGGAGGCAGTGGTGCAGGAGCTAAGATCTCAGGGTATATTGGTGGTGGCGTACCTAGACGACTGGCTAATCTGGGAGATGGACAAAGACAAGTGTATGAAAGCCACGGACAAGGTCATGTCTTTCCTGGAATATATAGGGTTCAAGATCAACAGGACCAAGTCCGGGTTGACTCCGGAGTCCAAGTTCCAGTGGCTAGGTATCCATTGGGACTTGGATTCACACACTCTTTCCATTCCAGCAGGGAAGAGGAAGGAGATTGCCAAGGCAACAAGACAATTCTTAAAATGCAAAAAGACTTCGAGAAGGAATCAGGAGAGGATCCTAGGCTCGCTCCAGTTTGCCTCTGTAACGGACGTTCTGTTGAAAGCCAAGCTCAAGGACATCAATCGAGTTTGGCGTTCAAAGGCCAATGCCAAATGTCAGGACAAGTTCGCCCAGATACCTCTAATTCTCAGGAAACGTCTGCGCCCATGGGCAAAGGCCGCAAACCTAGCCAAAGAGTTACCGTTGCAGTTCCCTCCCCCATCCCTAGTGGTTCATACGGACACATCACTGACAGGTTGGGGAGGTTATTCACAGCACGAGAAGGTTCAGGGAACTTGGTCACCTCAGTTCCAAAAGCTTCACATCAACATCCTAGAAGCTATGGCAGTGTTTCTGACTTTAAAAAGGCTTCGTCCTCCAAAAAAGACTCATATCAGGTTGGTTCTCGACAGTGTGGTAGTGGTACACTGTATAAACAGAGGTGGTTCAAAGTCAAGTCACGTGAACCACGTGATGAAAGCAATTTTTTCTCTAGCAGCCAAAAACACCTGGCATCTATCAGCTACCCATCTGGCAGGAGTCCACAATGTAGTGGCAGACGCACTGTCTCGATCAGTCCCCCTGGAGTCAGAATGGTCACTGGACCAGGAATCCTTCAAGAGGGTTTGCAGGAAAGTACCGGGTCTGGAAGTAGATCTGTTTGCTACAGAGGCAAACCACAAGCTGCCCTGTTACGTAGCCCCAAATCTGGACCCTCAGGCATACGCTACGGATGCCCTGAGTATAGATTGGAACCAGTGGAGGAAGGTTTATTTATTTCCTCCAGTGAACCTTCTCCTGAAGGTGCTGCACAAGTTGAGATCCTTCAAAGGTCAAGTAGCTCTCATAGCTCCTCACTGGCCCAAGAGCAATTGGTTTCCCCTTCTCCTGGAACTAGGTCTTCGTCCTCACCCTCTCCCGGACTTGAGGCTGTTGCAACAAGTTCAAACGAGGACTGTGTTCGATTCCTCAGGTCTTCACAAAACCCTAACTTTATGGATTTCATGAAGTTTGCGGGTAGGAGAGTAGGGGACATTGATCCACAGAACATTTTGTTCTTGGAGTCAGACAAAAGGGAATCTACACTTCGCCAGTATGATTCAGCAGTTAAGAAGTTGTCTACTTTTCTCTGGGAATCAAATATCAAGGTAATGACAATGAACGTGGCTATAACCTTCTTCAGGACTCTGTTCGAACAAGGCTTGGCAGCTGCCATAATAACAACCACTAAGTCAGCTCTAAAAAAGATTTTTCTTCTCGGGTTTGGTATAAATCTAACTGAGTCTTATTTCACCTCAATCCCAAGGGCATGTGCACGCCTGCGGCCCATTCACTTGCCGTCGTCAGTGTCATGGTTTCTTAACGATGTTCTCAGGTTGGCCTCGGAAACAGACAACTTCAAATGTGATTACCAAACCATTTTGCGTAAGACACTGTTTTTATTGGGTCTGGCTTCAGGTGCCAGGATTTCGGAGCTGTCATCTTTATCTAGGGACCAAGGGCATATAGAGTTCCTTTCTTCGGGTGACGTGTTGCTTTCGCCAAATAAAGAATTTCTGGCTAAGAATGAAGACCCTTTGGTAAGGTGGTCCCCATGGAAGATTGTTCCGCTTCCGCAAGATCCAACTTTATGTCCTGTTAAGACTCTTAAGGACTTTTTATCTAGAACATCTACCTATTCCGAAGGCCCCCTTTTCATTAGAAACGGTGGTGGTACGATATCTCTAAATGGCATTAGGCAGCAGATTTTGTATTTTATCAAGAAAGCCAGCCCAGGGTCATTTCCCAAGGTGCATGACATTCGGGCTATAGCAACTTCTGTAAATTTCTTCAAATATATGAACTTTGATGATCTAAAGAAGTATACCAGTTGGAAGTCACCCTCGGTTTTCAAAAAGCATTACCTCAAGTCTTTGGAGGATCTAAAATATCATGCAATAGCTGTAGGGAGACCAGTGTCTCCTGCTACAACATCAATATAGTACTGTCCTTGTGTCATATGAATCTTTTCCATTATGCCAGCCTCGTTAACATTCTACCTACCTCAGCAAATGTCTTTGTTATTAGAATTGATGTACAGTGTTACTTTTATACAAATTATTGGTAATTATTTTATTATGTGTGTTTGTTGACGCATTTTATTGCTATATGACGTTTTTTTGTAAATAATAAATTGTATTTTTCCAATTCTAGACTAATTTTTGATTTCTTTAACCCTTCTGAGTTCAAATTAATATTGTATTTCATTTCAGGGGGATGTAACTTGGAGTTTCTCTGGTACAATTTCACGGAGCGACACGGCTGAGCCCAGAAAAGGGATTTTGACGTAGGAAAAATCTATTTCTGGGCGAGGAAGCCGTGTCGCCCAGTGAAATCCCCCCCCTGGTTTCTTTCTTTCCCCCCCTGGTTTCTTTCCCCCCCCTTGCTATGCACCAAGCTTCAATGCTATCGATAAGTATGACGTCACAGACGCCTTCAACAGGGTAGCTGGGTGTGACCTATGGGTCGGCTCCCCGTATTTAGGGTCTTTTGATGAGGAAAAGGCTAATTGGAGAGGTTGCTGTGGTAGTGTTTAACACTCGCCCCAGTTTTATACCGACACCTTTTATATAGGTGAGCGAGTCAGAGGTTTCTAACATGTCCAATTTAGCAGTTCTCTGGTACTATAGCAATATTTTACTAGAAATAGTGCTAACGGAGACATATTTCACTGGGCGACAAAATCCCTTTTATATTCTAACGGCATAGTAGGTTTCTTTCATTCTTTTGGCATTTTTTCATGCATTTCTAAAAAATTTCAAAAATTATTATTGTGAATGGACATACTATTAAATAAGTTGCAGATGCATCCTTAACATTTTTATTTCTGAAATCATTGTGATGAAAAAGTGTAAAGGGATATTCAGATATTGGATCTGCATTTTGTGGAAATGAAAACTTTTAGCAATTATTTTTGAGTGGAAGGAAAAATACTCGAATACATTTCATCACAAAACAGTTAATTCAGTAGTAATAATAATAATAATAATAATAATAGGAATGGATGAAGCCAGATAAAAAAATAACAAAAATGGCTTCCATGAAAGCCTACAACACAAGGAAACTAAGAGAGAAAACAAATGAAGTTAATGAAACAATGAGGCAAATACACATCACCAGTATCACAGATCACACACACAAATAACCTGGCTTATGCAGGAGGAAAACTGTTAGCAGAACTCATGGGGATACAAACATCAACAACACCGTCACAACTAACCCAACAGAAACCAAAACAGTAACCACCTTAGAAAAGGCACCTACAAAAACATATCATGGCGATGAGATTGGACTTGAGTAAACTGAAAGAGATGGCAGAAAAGAAAACAAGAGAGGAACTGAATGAGAAATAGAAAGTACAGGAGAAGGGAGTAAACAGCACAATAAAAGATATAAAACAGAGGCTTAAATTTAACCAAAACACAAATGATCCAACGGTATATGAACAAGAATGAAGGATACTAACAGAACAAACTCTTCAGAAGCAGCCACAAAAAGATTATAAAGCCAACTAAGAGGGGAAGACAACCACCGGGAAATTCTTGAAGCCAAACCAAGTAAGAGACTCTAGAAAAACATATGGGGCAATCTGGTATCACACAACAAACATGCAACATGCTCCAGGAAGTCAAGGTAGGAGAAATGTGGAGAATAAAACGAAGATTTACCGAGATCACGACAGACACAGTCAGACACCAACAAAAGAAGATGCCCAACTGGAAAACCCCAGGTGCCAATGAAGTCCATGGATACTAGCTCAAAAACTTCAAGGCCCTAGAGCCACGAACAGAAGAACAACTCCAGCATTGTGTAACAAACCAGCGTGCAGTCAGATCTTTGACCACTGGGAGAACATCCTTAGTACAAAATGACAAAAATAAGGGAACTATAGCAAGTAACTGCAGGTCTATCACCTGCCTACCAATAATGTGGAAGTTACTAACAGGTATCATCAGTGAAAGACTATACAATTAACTGGCGGATACAAACATCATCCCCCACCAATAGAAGGGGCTCAAAAGACCATATCCTAATAGACAAAATGGTAATGAAGAATAGAATGAGAAGGAGAACCAACCTAAGCATGGCAAGAATTGACTAGAAGAAAGCCATCAATATAATACTACACACGACTAATAGAATGCCTGGAAATATATGGGGCAGAGGAAAACACTATCAACTTCCTAAAAATACAATGTGCAACTGGAATTACAGTACTTTTAAGCTACGAAATAAGACTAGCAGAGGTTAACATCAGAAGAAGAATCTTTTAACCCCACTCACTGTCGCCACTACTCTCCATAATAGCCATGATTCCCATGACAAAAGTTCTGCAGAAGATGGATGTTGGGTACCAACTCAAGAAAGGAAAATGGAATAGAAAACTGTGCCTTGGTCAACATACAAAAGGAGAAAGTGACAAGGACTAAAGGGATAAAGCTACCAGATTGGAACAGCATCAAACACATGACGAAACAGGATACAAATAACTGGGAACAATAGAAAGAGAGGATATAAAACACCAAGAGATGAAGGAAACAGTCACGGAAAAATATATGAAGAGACTTAAGGCGATACTCAAGTCAAAACTCAACGCTGGAAACATGATGAAAGCCATAAACACATGGGTAGTACCAGGAATCATTTACAATGCAGAATAGTGGAACGGACAAAGGATCTGCAATATAGACCAGAAGCTCGGAAACACGTGACAATACACAAAGCACTACACCCAAAAGCAAATACAGACAGACTATACATAATACAGATGGGAGGGGGAGGGCTACTAGGCATAGAAGACTGTGTCAACTTCGAGAGCAAAGCACTGGGGCAATATCTGAAAACCAGTGAAGATGATTGGCTAAAGAGTGCATGGGAAGAAGGGCTGATGAAAGTGGATGAAGACCAGGAAACATACAGAGAGAGGAGAATTGAAAAACAGAGCAGAGGAATGGCACAACAAACCAATGCACGAACTGTTCATGGAGCAGACTGAACAACTGGCCAGTGATGAAACTTGGCAATCGCTACAAAGGTAAGAAATCAAGAAGGAAACAGAAGGAATGCTAACAGTGGCACAAGATCAGGGCCTAAGAACCAGATATGTCCAAAGAACAATAAATGGAAATAACATCTCACCCATGTGCAGGAAGTGCAATATGAAAAACGAGACCATAGCATGCAAATGTCTAGCACTTGCACAGACTAGTAAAAAAAGAGGATTGATTTAGTAGCAAAAGCCCTTCCCTCAAGCCTGTGCAAGAAACACCAGCTAACCTGCTGTAAACAGTGTTAAGAACACTAACCTGAGGGACTGATAGAAAACAATCAGGCAAAGATTCTCTGGGACTATAGCATCAGAACCGATAGGGTGAAACGTGCCAATAGACCAGACTTGATGTTGATTGACAAAACAAGAAGAAATCACTCATTGATGTTGCAGTGCCATGGGACACCAGAGTAGATAAAAAAGAAAGAGAAAAAACTACAAGTATCAAGACCTTAAATAGGAATAAGGATATGGTATATATCAGTGGAAATTGTACCCATAATTTAGGAACACTAGGCACGATCCAAGATCCCTGAAAAGGAACGTGGAAAAACTAGATGCCGAAGTAGTTCCAGGACTCATGCCAATGAGTGCTACTAAAAACCGCGCACACAGTGAGAAAAGTGATGGACTCATAGGGAGGCAGGATGCAACCCGGAACCACACACTGTAAAAACCATCCAGTCAAATAGGATGACTGTGATAGAACACACACCCCACCCCTCCAAAGAAAAAAAAATAATACTCATAGTAGCATGAGTATTTAAAATGAAGAAACAAATTCACAGTTATGTATATGTACATATACTTAAAGATAAATCTGTGCAGATAGCTTACGGGAATCTGTTCGATTCTCCTTTTCAATCTGTAATAATAATAATAATAATAATAATAGTAATATTGTTGAAAAAGCTTCACCAATAATAATAAAAACACAATGATATCACAATACTGCTATAAAAATTCGTGTTCACTAGGTATGGAAGACCATGTGAGACCCGAAAAGAGGAGACACAAAGGGGCACGCTGTAATGGCGGCTCGGGGCCGAAGCCGCATGGGATGACGAGTCAGAAAAACCTAAATAATTCAGTTAAAAAAGCCAAAGCATTCCCTAGATAGTGTCAACCATAATAGCAGTACTTAACTTGGATGCAGAAGCAGATTGACGATCCATGGTGAAATAAAATTCCAAAAAGCGAGAAACACAACACAGCAAAAGAAAATGTGTGTGCAGCGTATTAGTGCTATCAAAGGAATGGCGTCACAGGCGCTAGCTACACGGTAGCAAGTAGTGAGCTGTAGGTCGGCTTCTCTATTCTTGAGGTTTTTTGATATAGGAGAGGCTAATTGGAGAAGGACCCGTGGTAGTGGTTTCACTCGCCCCAGAAACCATACCGACACCTTTTAATAAAGGTGAGTGAGCCAGAATATTCTGGCATTTCCAATTTAGCGATTCTCTGGTATTATAACAATATTTTACCTTAGAAATAGTGCTAAAGGAACCTATTTCATGGAGCGACACGGCCGAGCCCAGAAATAATAATAATAATAATAATAATAATAATAATAATAATAATAATAATAAATAATAATAATAATAAAGAACTACACCAGCACCGGTGATTCTGGTGCCTCAAAATTACATCAACTTTCACTGGAACTGAAAAACTTGAAACCACTTGGATATCTTCCTCCAGCTTTTCATAGTCTATGTAAACATTAGGTTTCACTTAGAAAAGTAATGCACGTTGGTAATTAAAAAAAAAAACTTTCTATGAGAGGTTGAAAAATGTATTTGCTCCATCAGTTTATCAATCATTGCACTTTACTGAACGCTCCTATTGAAAAATAAACAGTTGCTGCAATTCTAGAACTGATAGAGATAAAGAAGGAATTTGCGCTCACCTTCCATTATATGAGCTTTTTCTTCATCCGTTGTTCTCTCCTCTGCTAAAATTACTTCCTCTGAAATATTGAGAGAATATTGTAGATCTGTACTGCATCACAAAAATAAGATAAAATTCCTACTAGTTCAACTCTTTTATGACAAAATATTCTTCATTTAAGGACAATTTTGAAAACTTTTGTAAATAATTATTCCTTCAATTTAAACCAGTACAAAGAATAAGGTTTCAACAACTATGAAGACATGCACTAATTATCAAAATATACAATTTTGTCAAATGCAACAGCAATCTTTTGTACTACATTGCCAAAAGTCATCTAAGTACTGTAGTACCACGATTTGACAGCAGCTACTTCACTACAAACAGTACTTAAAAAAAAGCAAACTTTTCTTTCTATTGCTTGCTGATTTCATGCATACTGCAATATTATAAGCGTAAAAACCGGAATGTTCGGACAATCCAGATATTACTCTGTAAATAAACCTTCGCTTATGAAAGTGCAGTTGTGTTGCAACTACACCGCACAAGGGACGGGAAAGTGAAACAGTTGGTCAGGGTTGTTTAAATCCTTAATGCTAAAGAAATATTTAATGAATAACACTTCTTAATATCCAAATATGTCCACAGGTTGCATAACATATACAATAGTCAATATTACAACTGTAGACTAGACCCACCTGCATGAAACCGGCACCGAAACACAAGATTGCATAATGTTACAATGAATGACATAAGCATTATTGACTTGTTACAAAAGTATTTACAGTATGTCAAATAAGTGATTCCACCATACTCATTCAGGGCTCAGGTTAGGGAACCTACCCGAAGCTTTTCAGTAATATCAAGTCACTTACAGCAAAGAATACCCTATAGACGTTACAGGCTTTAAAAAATATTTTTTCAGTATATTTCATATACAAATCATATAGAAGAAACATGTGTACAAAAGAAGAAACTTCCATCACTATAGTGTTAGTCCTCGGCCACTGGCTGGCCTAAGAGCGACTGCTCGGAATGCCATTTGGGACTGGATGTTGAAAATCTTTCAGAGCTAGATACATAACTAGATTTACACTGATTTATAAATGACTAATTCCTTGCTTATGAGCACTGCTAAAAAATGACAATGAATGATTCAATCGTCATTTTTGAATTCCTCTAATAAGTCAAGATATAGAGACCAGCTCTGCCATTAAGATATAATGGACCTACTTTATCAGAAAAAAATATTATATTTATTCAAAATTAGAATAAAACTAATATTATTAATACAAACCCACAACTTATCATGCTACTTGTTTACCCAAGAAATGTTTTAACACAAACATCCAATGGAGGGGGAGTGCCCCTTTATGACGGCCAAGAAGGTCTCGGCTGACAATCCCAACTCCTGCTTCGTGTCGTCAAAACTGGACCGAGAGCCACTAAGAGCGCTAATAAGTACGAGCTATGGTTGGGCATTTAAAAATCAAATTTACTGTGCTCTTTAGAGTGAAAAATATCCGTGTAAATAAAACCATAACTTATAGTTCCGATGCTCAATGTAGGTTTGATAAATCCTGAGACTATGTACTACAATAAGATCCTTGTAGTACCCCACTTGTGCAAAAGATAATGGCTACAAACTGGTGTAAGTACATTCCTGTGGATTACTTGTAGGATTCAAAGCACTTACAAAGTAAGTGACTTGTATGGGGCTTTGGTTGTTCTACATCTTTAGTCTATCATCCAACATGGTTGGATAACTTGGCCGCTGTGTATGACATAGGACCAATTATATAAAAAGTTAAGCCATACGGCTGCAATGATGAGGAAGGTGGGGAGTAAAAGGTAACTAAAAACTGTTCCAGTTCCCAGAATCCCCTCCACCTCTCCAAGACAGAAAGAACCATTTGCTCCAATGCTATTGTAAAGTATCAAAACTTCGCTACTGAATCCAGAGTTAGCTGCCAGATTCGGCATCCAGTCACAATACAACCTCCCAATAATGTAACTTTTGCGTCCCGTGACCACCAGACCATTTTACACTACAAAAGACCTAGGAAGTATATCTCTCATGACTGCGTCATTTCTCAAATATAAAAAAAGACACACAGAGATATCCTTGACATCTTCAAGGTCCCACAATTAAACAGTGTTGACATCTAAATTGTGCTTTAGGAGTTCACGAAGCTGATATCTTGTAAGCAATGACTTCAGTTTGAGACATTTGCCAATCACAGTATTTTCACATATTCCATTATTACCTC
>NC_061108.1:36769672-36832172 GCF_015104395.2 Macrobrachium nipponense
ATAGTTACTTTCTTCAGTAGGGGGTTAGGCAATACTCCCACATTCCTGGAATCTTATCTGTTACTTTTTATATTGCACTGGATTGAGATAATGGATGCCTAAACCTGCATTCACACATTTATATATATACACTTTACACAACTGAATGAACTAACCCTCAGTAATTAGTAATCACCTAAACGTACTTCTGCCCTGATTAACAATTATCATAACAGGCAACCAGGCTAACTACCATCCGACCTGACTGACTTATCAAGCCCATAAGGACTACTTTGTGACTCAGTTCTATGTAAAGTTAATCATATATGTACATGTATCTTGTCTATGTACTTATGTACTGTACATACACACTATAATTAGAAAAAATACAGATAGATTTATGCACAATAAAATATGATATATATATACTGATTAGTGCACAAATATTAAGGATAGTTTTTTTTTCTGGCAGGATGATTCTTTAAAGGTTAACTTACCACGCGACCCAGAATTTGTTGAATGCATATTTCAGGTCTTAATTTGCAAGGCAATAATTACCAAGAATTATTCCAGACCATCAAAATACACTACGAGTTTCTTAATTATCACTCTCAGTTTTAATCATAGTACTGAGCAGCAGCAGGATCCAAAATCTATAGCTGATATAACACTCATACTAAGGCATTAATGATTCATTAAACGTTACTATATAATGAAAAATAGTATAACCATACGAGCATAAAACTCAATAAACCAAAGAGCATTCATTACGATTTATAGTACAACTCTTCTTTAAAAGTAACTTCAGTTGTGGCACCCTTGAATTAGGCTGGTGCACCCAACATAAAGTAACCCATGTACTTTATCATTCAATACAGTTTCTTGGAATACCTTGAGGTAGAATAGCTTGAACATGAGAATACGCAAGGGAGGCAATTGCCACTTTCATATAAACTCAAACTACTGCAATCTTTCCTGATTGTTCTTTTGAGCAGTATACAACTACGGCACAAGCTGTATGTACAATATGTACTTATACCCTATTACAATGCTAAATATTATTACTTACACAAATTGAGTTTAATTCATTTACTAGAGTTATTTACGTACTTCATATCTGTCATTCAAGCAATAGAATACCTGCTTTACATATCCAGTCAAAATAACCCGTAAAAGCCTCTGTGAAATTTCTTCGTATCCTTACTTTTCTGTAATGCTCTCTCCTCTCAACCCGCTTTCTTTCATTGGAAAACTCTCTGGAAATGCAAATGTCAGTGACAACTTCATTCTGACCCATTATCAGCAGTCTTCCTTTCAGCTTGACTGAGGGCATTCAAATCAGACATATCCAAATAATACTTACTGTAAGGCTTTCAAGTACTGACGGTTTGGGGAAAATTATATTTACTGACAATAAATCAAAACAATACAATCTGGTCACGATTTCAGTGGGGTTTCTTGCAAAAAGACAAAATAAAGTTAGGGCGTTATATTTCACATTTAAACTTTTCAAATAATATGTGACGTCCTTATAAGAACTCAAAAAATTAAAGTACTTTAACTTATACAAACTTCACGTATCAATAAAGAAAAGTAACTTACATAACTAGAATTAGTAGAAAATACTAATTTATTAAAATAACAGAACTGAGATAAAAACTGTAAATTATAACAAACATCTGAGAAAGATATCACTGTTCTGGATATGATTGACCTGAGTTTCAAAACCGGAAACGAATATAAGTACCGTTTGTTGGACTCCCCTATTCAGGAGGGAGCCAACCGTCCTATATAAAGACAAGATAAGTGCAATATATATATATATATATATATATATATATATATATATATATATATATATATATATATATAGAACAAAAGCGTACGAATTCAAAGAAACTTACCCAGAAAGAACACCAAGAACTAGGTTGAGCATGAAAAACGACCCCAAGACAATAAGGGGGACAAAGTAAAGAAAGTTGAATCTGGAACCCAGCGCATCATTTGTCTGCAAATCAGAAAGAAAACAATATTATTGAAAGAGTCAGTGCTTACTTTCTACGGCGGATAGTTGTTCCAACTCACTTATGCTACCTAATGACGGGTATTGTTAGAAAAGAGAGGAGACTGAATTAATTAGCAATGGAGATTACTAACATAGTCAAGGCATGGACTGATATGGTGTAAAGCTAACAGCAACTTCCTTGCGTTCCCCAGTATGTAAGAAATCAATGTCCTAGGCTCATTGGAGTAAGGGCATAAGCCAGCATATTAATATACCCTAGCATGCTGTAACACAGCCTTTGTATTTGGTCAAGATTTACGTTGTCATTGAAAACTGTCAATGCTATTTTGAGCATAATCCATTCATGAAAAGCCTCTCCTTGCACAGAGGAACACGTAGCACTATAAGGACAAAATTGGCCAAATAAAGGAATGATATCAAATATAAAGTTTGGCAACGAGATACATACTATCCTGTACATTTACTATAGTAAAATGGAAATAAACTACGCTTCATTAAAGTCAAAACCCGTAAACGTTCCTAGAGAAAAGATATGACAAAGAAATAAAAAACGAGAAAGAGGAAATACTTTCCAATACATTTCAAAGTTAAGAAAGAGGAGAAAAGAAAAGAAGAGAAGACAAACAGGAAAACTGAAGCTGACAGAACAAGGACCAACAATGATTGGATTGGATGGCATCTACCACAAGTGTGCAACCTCAAGGGACAAAAAAAAAATCATGCATATATATATATATATATATATATATATATATATATATATATATATATATATAATAAAGGTATAAGCCACGAAGGAAAGATAATCAATGGAGTTTCTGCAAGATCTCGACTCAACGTTTTTCTGCTAAGTAGGACGTTGAGTCGAAAGATCTTGCAGAAACTCTTTCCATCGTGGCTTATACCTTTATTTATGGATTTGTATATATTCTATATATGTGTGTGTGTGTATACGAGTTGAATTCGATAAACAGACCTACATGAGAATCATGAGAGAATTACTTCAGAACAAGTTTACAAATCGTTATTTTAACGACAAATAAACATGAGCATTTAATATCTGCATTCTGCTCAACTGCGGTTTACAAAACCTCTCGTTCGAACATCTTATTTTCATACGATAGGTTTGAATAATATAAATTCTCCTGCAAAAGAGAAGGGAATATCTAGAGGTCCTAATATGACTACAGCCAGAATAAAATAAGATATTTTTATAACAACGCACAATATGAGTCCTGAATAAAGATATCAGACAATACACTTACCAGATATTACGCCACAAATATCGTTTCATTTCCAACTCATTATACGTGCAAATAACTTACATGCAAAGTGAATGATATTAGATTAGTCCTTTTCCCCCGCCAGGATTCGAACCGATGCCTAGTTTAAAAACAACGGTAGAAAGTGATGAAGATCACCCAGCCAGTGAATTGGATATTAATCGATACTTGTGGGGCACTATGCGTGAATATGAGAAATGTCACGTGCGCATAAGTGACAAGAATATACAGTTCACAGAATGAGCCTTACCCAATAAAGAATGGCAGTCCAGCCTTCCTGTGTAATACACTGGAACACGGTCAACATAGCGAAGCCTATATTGTCGAAAGATGTGATGCCAAAGTTGGGTCCTTCCCAAAGCTCGAGACAGGTGGATGTGTTTTCATTACAAACATAAGCACCTGCAGGAGCTATGGAGGTATTATCCGTGTGGCACGGCGTGGCCATCTCGCCTTCAGTAACTATTTGACCTGGAGGGGGGAGAGAAGAAAAGTATGACCTTAGTTTCCTTCAGTTTTCTTTCAGGCAGGTCACAGCTAAGCCTGATACAGTTCGGTCACCATTATTTTTTCTGTTACCAAGCAGGCAGGCGAGGTTACATAATGATGCAAAATCTTCCGGAAACCGTATAACACCGGCCTACGTAACAATGCATATGCTGCAAAATGTACCTTGAACTAACTGAACAACTAACAGGAAATAATGCAAGCCTTTGCCGTCATTGCCTTTAGTTATCTGAGTCGCTGAAGACATCACTAATTACTTTAATTCATAAATCCACATAACACGTACCTTTTAAAATTTAAGAGCTTAATGGCTTCCTATTTAAATTCTTACTCGTGAGTCGGTATCGGTGAGAAAAACTGTTACTTAATATTTATGACTTAATAAAACCCGTTATTGCTTTAATGCATTCTAGCGACAGTAACTTCGAGTTCAAGCACCAGTAAACTTACTGCTAAGAGTATATTGAATATATTAGGACAAATGCTTTCATTTATAAAACGTCATTCACACGCAACTCATTCTTATCCCAAAATTTAGTGTACATCTGTAAATTGACAATTTTCAAAAGTTTTACCATGCGTTTGGTACCCCAGCAAAAGTTCAAGTGGGGAGAATCTCTCTAAGAGCCAAACCCTATGTAAACAAGCCATTTATTGAGTCTACAATTTCACAAACTCATGGACATTAATGGAATTGAGCTCTGTCCATCATTCTGTTTGTCTATCTTTAAACAAGTGAACAGATTAACAATAATTAGAAATGTTACACTAACAAAGAATAACAACACTTTTCTTATCAGTAACTTTCCATACAAGCAAACCAATAAAGATTTTACAAATGTCTTAATTCTAGGAACACAGGCATGGATAAAACATCCAACTAAATTTGAAAAAAGATAATCAACACCAACAAAGGGTGAGGTCAATTCCTCTGTAAGTCAAAAAGGCCTCTCTGGACCAAACAGAAATGTTATGGCAAGCCGAGTTCCAATATAGAAAGTACAAAGAGGCGCGGATGCCATAAGCGAGCTTTTCTTTGTCTTGGAGAATCCCTTCACGAATTTTATACGGTTTTTAAAAGGTAGGCTTCATCAGTTTGATAGCAAACGCAGATAGTGATCTGGTTCGTAATGACAATTTTCTTCAATATGACTTCCACCCGAGGAACAGGAGATACAAGCACAATTACAGCCTGCAAAGGGAATTATATTAAGGAACATTTGTGGCAAGTATTCTGAAGGAGGAACTCCCAACACCTTGCTTGTGTGTGTGATCTAATCTTGGAAAACTACTGGAAGTCAGGTTGTGCCTACTGAAAGCGTTTTAAAACATTTAGCCTGATGGCTACTTTCACATACAAATTATATTGCTCTTAATGGTTGGGCTGATGCATGGTGTGGCCTCGATAATGAGCATAAATTTAATATGCTTATTGTTGGGGAAGGATCTCAGTTCCTATAGAAAAACTCCGAAGAGTACAAAGCGTATCAAGTCCATAGATATTTATAAGAGCAAGGGGACCCCTACCGGTAGTTGTCTGGGATGAACTCATTCGAAAGAACATGTCCTAAGTACAGAGAACAGTTATAATGATGATGCATGGCTACCGACAATGGGTGGGAATTACATGTGTGCGTAGACGTGTGAAACTAAACCGCCAACGCTGTTTTATTAGATACTTAAAACTAGAGTACAGCTCAGCATACACACACGTATGTGCGAGCACTCACACACGCGTGCAGACCGCTGATTGCTAAGAATGGACTGCATGTCTGTCTCTAACCCACCCACAATGGCGAAAGAGTATAGTACTCTTTTACGTCATAATATTCCACTTGGATGGTCTAAAGAATTCACGCTACAACTGACAGTACAGCATAGGCAGCCTTACTGTTTGAAGGAAGTGAAAATTGATGTTTACAATACACCACAGTGAAGAGTGATGATTATATCACATAATTCCATGAAATGATGTCTATATATGATAAATGAACCATTGGCATCTTCAAGATAAGGATACATACCTAATGTTCACAATACAAAGGTGAAGAGAACTGCTACTTTGGCGGGGAAGTCGGGTGCCGACTAAAAAATCGTCTGATGCCATAAATAATGTATTTAGAGAATTTATTTGATCCAAACGTCAACATCACTGCATAACTGAGCATTGCTTCCACGTCCTATTCCTTAGGTCGGTGTTTCCTCCACACTCGTCGCTTTCTGAAGCTGCTGCTACTACATGCAGTAAAACTAGTTCGTGATAAAAACTAGTTCGTGATAGCGAATCATATCGGAAGTTTTGTTTTTATTAAGCAAACCCAATGGTAGCAGTCGACCTGTCACCTACCAGCAAAGTAAAAAAATTGGACAGGGCAGCGAGTAGTGTGAACAGCCTAATATGGACTCAAGCTCTTTTGCATAACTCATTATACTTTCCTACGGAATAGGACGTGTGGTGGCCTCCAGCACCTCACTTGCCAACTGATCGTGTGGCAAAGTCTTAAGAAGTAGGTTGCTGTTTTCAGCAAAACAACAACAGCAAACAACAACCCAACAACAACAACAACAATAATAATAATAATAATAATAATAATAATAATAATATAATAATAATAATAATAATAATAATAATAATAATAATAACAAAAGGACTTCACGACACACCTATGCTTTAAGGCTTCATGTCACTTTATCAAGATAGTCTTTGAGATGATGCAGCATGAAGTAAACAGCCTACAGCATTACGAAAACCAGTGAAGATAAGGAAAGACCAAAACAGTAAATTCTGAACAGGTTACCACCACCCTATCAGAACTGTTATTAGCCCATCGAAGTGCTGTGCACTGCGGCCTGGAAGTAGGCCGTGAGATCAATGGAAACCGGTAAATCACTCTGACCGATAGTTTGTTAGAGAGGCATTCAAGTCTTCGTCTTGCAAAGGGGTCAAACTCACCCATTACTACCCATTTATCCATCCATAACCTTTTTTATACGATGCAAAGACGACTAAAAACTTCAGAAGGTCTCCTGGACTGATTTTAGAACCGCTATTTTCGAAAGGCCATCATTTCATTGTCCAGTGCCTTGAAGTTCAAAGATAAATGGGATCAAGGGACAGTCGGGTAAACTCGGAGAATATTAGGCAATAAGTAATATCTAAATGAAAGGCGTAAAAATACTTATCGTGATTGGAATGCAAAACATAACTAGTATAGTGCATTCTCTCCCAGACAGTGATATGCAACACTAATAATATTCTGATATTCATGCCCCAAATAAGCCAAGAAATGAATATATAAAACGTTACATGTCTGATATACCTGCGAGAGAAATCCACCAAATTAGAACGCAAAAATATAACTGAAAAATATGATTGGCAGCCGGTTAACATCAATTTCACTTACCGAAACTTCCTGAAATGAAACAGAGTTTATGGAGGGACAAGATGGCGAATTGGGATTAATCATAATCGAAAGGCAACTCATACAAACGAACGAAGAGACGCTTCACTTACCTAAATCTTCTAAACTGAAACACGTTTTATGGAGAACCCCAGAGTAGAATTCAAGGCCGATGATGGCGAATATGACAATAGCGAAGAGGACGAGCAGGCCAATCTGCAGCAATGGCGCCATGGCCTTGATGATGGATTTCAACACGACCTGCAGACCTAAGAACAGACGGTTACGTTCGTATCTATTTGGGCGCTCAAAGATTCTATGGAAAAATGGAAGAGGAGGAGGAGGAGGAGGAGGAGAAGGTGGAAGAAGGATAACGAAAAACCAAACGAAGGAAGGAAGACAATTGGTTTCGAGGACGGAAAACCAGTAGTAGGCAGGAGGATGAGTAGCCGGGGACAGGAGTTGAGTAGAGGGACGAGTCTTTGGAGAATTAGAAACAGGTCGAAGCTTAGAGGAGAAGATTCAATGCTGCTTCTTTTTACTTTGGAGGTTCGGATTCAGCTGGATGAATGTGGAAGAAGAAAAAGGGGAAGTAAGAAGAAAGAGGAAGAGAAGAAAAATAGAAAAAGAGAATGTGAGAAATATAAATTGAAACAGAATTTTAAAAATTGGGCTAAGAGAAGGGATGGTTTTTCAATGTGTGTATTCTTGTATGTATGTATATATACATATTATATAGATATATATACATACAAACGTACTATATACGATCATTATATATATATATATATATATATATATATATATACATACATATATATATATATATATATATATATATATAGAGGTATATATACATTACATTTATGTATGTATGTATGTATTTATAAAGACTAAGGGGAAAAAACTTGCTGGTCATCATCCAGAAACAAGAGGAAAAACTCAATTAAAAAAAAAAGAAACCGAAGGAATCATGTCTACGGGGGTAACGCAAGACTTAATTGGTAAATCAAAACTGGAAAGCAAAACTGAAGAGAGAGAGAGAAGAGAGAGAGAGAGAGAGAGAGAGAGAGAGAGAGAGAGAGAGAGAGACTCATTTACACAACAGGCATGTAAAAAAGCAAATTAAGTAGGGGAGGTTGGTCAAGTTTTAAATAAAAGTAAACAAAAACATAATCCTGGGCTTGAGAGAGAGAGAGAGAGAGAGAGAGAGAGAGAGAGAGAGAGAGAGAGAGAGAGAGACTGAACCTATTTCCCCCAAAATTTGTCACATTGTGCAACATTAAATGGAAAAAAAGAAAAAGAAATGATCAGTAAGTTTTAGAAAACGAAGGTAAAGAGCAAAGGAAAAGGAAAAGGGTTCGAGAAGAGAGAAAGAAGAGAAAGAAAGGATTTCTTGAACTGAAAAACGACTCTTAATTCACTAAGCTGTTCTGAATTCATTGCAAGATTAAGTTACAATTTGGGATCAACTTGACAAATGGATCCCGGAAAATCTCAAATCTTCTTCAATGGAAAGCTCATTTTGTTCGTGAAAAGTCTGACTCCTTTTGAGAAAAATGCAAAAACGGAAGCAAATCTTGCTGGGAAAGTAGGCAAGATGTGTAGCACTTAAGGTCTGACGATCTGGAGCCAAGACAAACAAGTGAAAAGAAAAACAACAGAGACCAGTAAAGAGAAGAAAAGACTCGGGAATGATAAGAAAAATGCAAAATGTGAAAAAATCCTTCTCTGAAGAAAAGTTCAAATGCAGAATAAAATACTCATCTAAAAATAAACCTACGAGAATGTTATCTTTCTAGGTATAAATATATATATAATATATATAAAAAGGAGGACACGAAGGAAAACGGCCAAAAGTGCAGGATATCAAATGCTAAAAATGGACACGAGGATAAAAGAGGGAAGATCACACAGGCGATCTGCATCGGTGAGAGGAGAGAGACAGAATAAAAGGGCGGATGGACAGAGGAGCCCAATGTGCGGAGACAAAAAAAAAAAAAAAAAAAGAAAAAGAAAAATTAAAGAAATCTAGGAAACGCCAATGATGCAAAATGCTCAAAGAAATGACATAAAGAAGTCGCAAGTAAAGAAAAAGGGACAGGAACATAGGCGGAGAATGCAAACGAGAATGAAGAAATTGAGGAGAGAGAGAGAGAGAGAGAGAGAGAGGAAGGAAGGAAGGAAGGAACGAAGGGGGTTACTGGTGTGGTATGGGAGGAAAAAGCACCAGAAAGGACGCAAGAAAAAGATCTTTCTTCTTTCTTTGAAAAATAAATAAATAAAAAAACTGCTGCTATAAGTCAAGATAATATGAGGGCAATTTCATGCATGCTTAGACGAGCAAAATGCATTCCAGATAGTTACTTTGTGTCTACAAAAATCTGTTTTTCTTCTGTGTAAAAATGTGAATAGAAAAAAGCCGTATGTAACAAAGAAAAAAAAATATATAATATATATTGATATATACTGGATTGTCTAATAAAATTGATATCCGTCAACAGGCTCAAAAATACTGTCTTTGAGAGAAAAATACTGCTGGATATTTCTTTTTCTTTTTCGTCTCTTTTTTTTTTTTTTGTTTTCTTTTTGCACAACCAATACTTGACCCACTGGGAGAGGAAACAAACAGGTAGACTTTTATGCAAGAAGAAGAAACCATAACAAAAAAACAAAACAAAAAACACACACACACAAATACTGCAGCCGTGCAAGCTCATAAACAATGCACGTACGCAACTGTACATATCTACTATATAGGTATATAGTTATAGGTATATACAGTGGTGTTCATATACACACGCGTACATAAACTCTCCCGTTCACGCATACGCGCGCACAATACACGTTTCTCAATGTTACTTTATAAACTCACAGACTTATACCAACACACGCACGTATATATACTACGCATACACACACACACACACACACACACACACACACACACACACACACACATATATATATATATATATATATATATATATATATATCTTGTATGTGTATGTGTGTGTATAAATGTGAATTCTTTGCGTACATATATCCCTCTGCCAGACCATAGAGCACCCACAAACAAGCAGCACACTCATTTCCATTATATTCTTATTACAGATCAGCGAACCTTTTGGAGAACTCAAGAGGCAAAACTCAAAGAGAAAAAGAAGATAAGAAGAGGAGGAGGAGGAGGAGGAGAGGAGGAGGAGGAAGGAGGAGGGAGGCAGGAGGAAGGAGAGGAGAGTCAGGTGAGTCAGTGGTCAGTGGTTGTGCAAAGCGAACAAGAAGCCAATGGCTGTAAAAAAGAATAAAAGGAAAAAATACAAATGAAATGTGACCAAAATCTTCAAAAGCAGCAACTGATGTATCATTGAGTAGTTTCTCTTTCATAAAATACAAGAATTAGGGGGTGGGCTTTGTCCCAAAATATGAGTGAGCTGATCCCTAAATATAATGAATCATCATCTTTATATATTAACATTATTATCATCATCATCATTATTGTCATAATAACAACAACAACAGTCTTCATCACTATGATTTTCATGGGAAGAAATTCTTAAGAGGAGGGGGTTGTGGGGGGCGGGGGGGATGAAATTGAATCATAGGATCATCATCAATGTCATTCTTTTCCAATCCCTTCTTATCTTTATTATTATTAATTAATTATTTAGGTCTATGGAGTACAGAAGAGATCTTACTTACCGTGGGTAGAAGTGACGGAGGTACACCACTAATGGTGGAATTTTGACTTTGGGCCAAACACCGTAATATAATCAGAATAATAAACAAATAAATAACAAACACTCACACGGGAAAACGTGTTGCCAGCAATAAATGGCAGGTGATTGGACAAAAGAGCTTCGGCCAATCACTTTGCTTTTCAAAGCTGGTCCTCAGTTTGCCCAGAGTGAAAATAACTATCTTTTTTCCTTTTTTTCTTTTTTCTTGTCTATTGACAATCTGATCTCCGAAAGAAGTGATCTGTAACGCTGACTCTCTCGTGCTACTTAAAGACAGAAAGCAAAACTCGATTGGCTGACATTTTGATTACTCGAACAGTCGTTAGATTTCAACCTGGAGGTAGTTTCGCCTTCAGGAGGCGGTCAGTTTCAAAAACCATCATCCGAAAGACAAAACAAAATATGAGAGAGAGAGAGAGAGAGAGAGAGAGAGAGAGAGAGAGAGAGAGAGAGAGAGAGAGAGAGATATTAACATGAACTCCTATGTTAAAGAGACTAAATTTCAAAAACATAAAGGAGACGAAGGCTACAGAAGATAAATAGTAAAACTGAGGAAAGCTGTTGAAGGCGTATCCTTTGCAAAGACGGGCACATGTTTATAGAGAGACTGGACAGTTTCAAATTTGATAAAGAACGATGCTGTACCCTTAAAGGCCTTAAAGGCCTCAAAGCCGGGTCATTTAATGTAGACTATATAGTGCATAATTATGAAATGAGAATTTCTAATTGACATCCGATACTTTTGAAGATCTTGAGTTTTCTTTTAAGAGTAAAAATAACAGCAATAAAATAAAATGAAATAAATAAATATCCTTATATTCACCTTTTTAAATGAGAACAGAATGCTTTTTCTGGGTTAACTTGTGTCTCCAACGAAAGTCAATGGTAAGAAATGAAGGGCGGGAAAGTGTCAGGCCAGAAAAGAAAACAACCAAACAAATGAAAATCGCATCAGCGAATAACTGATGAAAATCTCTGAGAAATCTTATGAAGAACCGCAACACATTAGGCAGGAAGGCAAAATCAAAATGCTTTAACAACAATTAAGGCACTCAAGGATTCTGTGCCTTGTCTGTGTGCGCACGTTGCATGTACGTGTCTGTCTGTGTGGGGGCGTGGTATTGAACTGTTAGTAATGGTGTTGCTGGAGGGACGGGGGAGAGGGGATACGGCGCATGAAGAGAAGCGAGAGAGAGAGAGAGAGAGAGAGAGAGAGAGAGAGAGAGAGAGAGAGAGATGGGGGAGGGGCAAGGTGGGGGGGGGGGAGGGGTAGGCGTTTTTGTCCTTTGAATTGCCAAGTATTGCTACATTATTCCTGTAGTCTCCCCAATTGAAATTTCCACTGGGGCCAAACCAAGTGCTTTGACGGACAAGAATAATGAATAACAACGGGAGACTTTGAGGATCTCGACGAAGGACAGACTTTATTTACCTTTGGTTTGACTTAAAAGAACAGAACATAAGCCAAGATGGAATCATCACATCAACACCAGAACTTCTAGAGGCTAAAAAGATGACTTTGAACCCCAATGTGTACTGTATGCCAGCATATATGAGAAAACAAAACATGTATTTTGAGAGATACAAGAAAAGTTTTCATGGGAAATTTCACTCATGGCGACATCCGACAACTCCCCTCAGCAGCATCTGGTCTCCATGCCAACAAGATGCGACAGAAACGAGAGAAAGGAAGGAGACTGACTGAGAGAGAGAGAGAGAGAGAGAGAGAGTGCGGGCTTCTGATCGCAGGCTTAGGGCTAAGCGCTTCATGAACGTTAAGAGCATTTTATAATAAACAGATTCCATGGATTACTACATAACAAAGATGAACAAATCTTTACAATTAAATTTTGACGTACCAAGACTTTTCTCCTTTTTTAATAAAGTGGGTGGTACCTAATGAAATGCCAATATAAAAAATGGGAAAACTATTAAAATGAATCTGTCTCGTACTATGGTACATCACAAGATGACTGGCTAAAATATTCGGCGAGTTTTGGGCTTGCCTTCAAAGGCTAAAACAATGACAAGGGTTAAAAAAACGGCTGATGTCATGACAGCACCAAACGGACAACAGAACAGACATTTGGTCTACGTCAGATGTCCACCAATAATGAAAACTCTCTCTCTCTCAACATAATTTTGATTATTATTTCACAATCACATATAGTTATATTTTGACACTCGAATTTTATCCACCACACCACTATCAAAACTAACAACTCTGAGCAACGCCCAGTTCAGGAATTACTCGAAGTCAAGCGGAAGACATAAAAATTCTGGCGAAGACACCCCCACCATATCAATGAGAAACACAGAGAAGGACAAAGGGTGTGACCTTCATCCATAAAGGACTGCAATTGAAGGAGGAAGTTACACGCACACACACACACATACAATATGTATTTATGTATATATTCATGATGGATGAACAGACGGTCGAACCTGGACGGAGTATATACTCACATAATCTCATATGCTGTAGACACACATGGACACACAATTATATGTACTCGCATACTCCCCACCACACACACACACACACACACATATATATACATATATATAATTCATATACCTGAAGAGACAGCAGTCTCTGAAATATAGTACTTTTCTCTGTATATTTTGGTGTTTTTATGGGCTCCTTTTATTAGATATATATACGTGTGTATATATATATATATATATATATATATATATATATATATATATATATATATATATATTACATAATCAGATGCAATTCTTTAACTCTTCAATCAGTGCTGAGCACAACTTGAGCAAACGTTATCGTACTTTATGAACAAACTCGTCCATTGATGGAATTAAATCAGCCGATTTGAGAAAAAGTGCAAGCTTCAGAGATGCCATGTTGCCATGATGGTGCGTATTCATGGCGTTTCTAATTATATAGAACACAACTTGCCTGGATGATAAAATGCAGCCTACAACGTACTGACATCGACCTAAACACTCAACAACTTTACTTGAATAAATCTATTCCTGCTTTTGGAAACATGCACTGGTTCAGCATTTCAAAAGGTTGATCGATGAGTTCCTACCAACTGCCTCACTGGTTACTCCAATTCTCTATCTCTCTCTCTCTCTCTATCTCTACTTTTTAAAACAACCTGAATTCGATTCCTGCTATCTGGGTAATGGATCTTTGGATAATCTTTCGTGGCCGTTCTAAATATGTTTAAGGTTCTGCTTGGCCAAAGTCATACTTGGGGTTTTATTCCTACCTATTTATACGCCTTCTCCCATTCACAATTTTCATTCATTTTTGTGCTCGTCGTATTTCAGGAATGTCTTGGAAACCACCTAATTCAAATTACCACAGCTTATGAAGTTTCATTTTGGACTTATTTGTTTACCTTAGCATGCTTATAAATATCATGCACACACACACAATATATATATATATATATATATATATATATATACATATATATATATATATATATATTACATATATATATATATATATATATATATATATATATATATATATATATACACATATATATTATACATACACACACACATTTATATATATATATATATATATATATATATATATATATATATATATATATACACACATACGTACACGCATCTAGAGATAGATAGTTAGATATAGATTTTTGCTGTAAACTTATTTCTGATGACAATCGAAGAGTGACCTGCTGCATGTAAAGAATCTAACAATTCACTATTATTAAAATGACGGTGCTATCACAATTCTGGTATTTTATCATATATCACACTTGGCGCTATCTGCAAACCTAATTAGCAAGAAGGGGACTTGAAATTGGTTGAAACATAAATTGGCGAGATGGGGACGAGTGACCCCACAAACAGTCAATCTGGGAAATGAGCAGCCAAGCTTTCCTCAAAGAGCCTCCACAAGACTCATATGAGCATCTGAGCCCGATTTAAATGGCTTGTGGAATGAAAACTGGAAAAGAGGACATTGATTTTAGGTAGACACAGAAATGTCCGCTATTGAGTTGGAAGACAGCATCATCATAAAAAATGAATAACTCTTAAATGAAATAAATTACTTACTATTTTCCTCGTTGCAAGATGGAATCTATACGGTATACTACTTTTGTTTAATTTCTGAAACTAAATATTAACTATTACGATGATATTTACAGAAGCAAACTGGAATTTCCTCCAAGCATAACTAAAACATGTCTGTCTTTGATATTCAGTTGTCAGTAATGTACTGCTTTGATTTTCGAGTACCAATTTTAATACTTTGAAGCATACTGCCAAAGCGTAATTCACAGATATACTAATACAAAACATGGATCATAAAGAGATAGGGAGCAATCTTCACATGTTCCACAATTAAACAAGAGGACTAAATGTGGATTGGCAGCTTTTCAACGTCAACTTTTAGTTAAACTTTCTGAAGTTGCATACACAGACACAGATGTATAGTTTCATGATTAACCTTTTTCGCAATTGCACTGAAGGTGGAGTGACCTCTAAAGAAATATTCAAGAGAAAAATGATAAGTAACTTAAAGATAATTGACAAATAATTACCAGAGTTCACATACGTAATAATAATAATAATAATAATAATAATAATAATAATAATAATAATAATAATAATAATAATAATAATAATAATAATAATAATAATAATGCACTGGTATATAGAAGACCCTCTTTTTAACAGGTACTGTTAAAAGATATTGCTGCATCAGCCGAGTTGATTTTGTAAAGAATTTTTTCTATCTTCATTATGATAGCTTTCTCTTGGGTACTACAATTAACAAGTAGCGTTCCAATCCCAGGCATAATAGGGGTATTGAAATATTTATATTAACTTAGTTTAAGTTTTTACAAGTAAACTCGATGGATTTTACTTCAAGTTTTTACAAGTAAACTCGATGGACTTTACTCTCCATATTTCGGCCTGTAATTGGAACGTTACTTTTTAATTGCAGTACACAAGAGAAAGCTATCATAAGGAGAATATATAAAATTCCCTACAAAATCAACTCGGCTGATGTAGCAATATATTTCAATAAAATAATAATAATAATAATAATAATGAATAATAATAATAATAATAATAATAATAATAATAATAATAATAATAATAAATGTAGGGTAGGTTTCCAGATATTTACGAGAGCAGTAATTTCTGGTCAAGGAATAGCGGGAAAATGCTAAGCTTTAGTGCAGACAAACTGACCAAAGGCATCTGAACCATATTCAGTGGCTTTTAGAGAACATAGGTCCAACCTCGACCTATTATCCCCTTCAACGCCGTTCCACTCACGGGCCTCCTTTGGGCTAAGGACCCGTGCTGGTATATGGCTGGCTTAATCTAATCCAACCAGCCGTTCAGCTCAAAACCACCTCATATTAACACGCCGGTCTCCAGTTAACCTTATCTAACTTAAATTACTTAAGGCCTACGAAATGGAACACCTCTAGCTGCATTCTACCTACATACGTATAATTCCTTGAAGTTTTTACTGCATTAAGTACTACAATAAAATCATACTTTTGTTAGTCTGACCAACTATTTGTGATGTATATGTATATATATACATACATACATACATACATATATATATATATATTCTATATATATATAGATAAATATATATATATATATATATAAATGGAACACCTGTTTGCTGTATACTACCTACATTTGTAAAATTCTTTTTAAAATCTTTGCTGTTTCAAATAATGCATTACAAATCATGTTTTTGTTAGACTGACCACACACACACACACACACACACACACACACACACACACATATATATATATATAATATATATATATATATATACGTATATATATATATATATATATATATATATATATATATATATATATATATATATATATATATAGGTCAGTCTAACAAAAAAACATGATTTTCAATGTATTATTTGATACAGATTTAAAGGAATTGTACAGCCACAGGAGTTCCATTACATACACACACAAACAAACATATATATATATATATATATATATATATATATATATATATATATATATATATATATATATATATATATAAACTATGTAAACTAAACAATCACACACACTACGTTATACTGTTAAAACAATGAATATCATTTGTATAAAACACACATATAAAAGATTGATTCATATAAAATAATTCATATGAATCAAGAATACTCTTCAGTCTGTACCATTGAACGCATCCAAACTGGAAATAACCCTTGTGCAAACTTTAACATACATCTCTTGAAATGCATACAACCTCATATATACATGTTACTGTCGCCCCAATGTATGAATATAAATTGACACACACCTAAACAAGCGCAAACAGACGCAAGTACGCAAAGAGACAGATATGAAGAGAGACATAAGGAGAATCAGGTGAGGGCGTCTTATCATTCTTGAACTGAACTTCAGTACTTCCCTCTTGTTTTGAAGCAGAATGACCACATGTTGAACACCAGCTTTTTGGACGCCGTGAGGTCGGATGTCGAGAGATGCCAAAGGGTCAGTCGTCCAAAAAGATCTCAGTGGTATGATGCCAAAAGGTCAGACATCGAAAGAAACGTCAGTACTCCGTACAAAACTGTCCATGTTGCAGATGTCATTTTCAGGTTTGTCAACTGAATGGTCAAATACGAGAGGCAACTTCAATGATTCGAAATTGAATGTTTGATGCTGATCAAACGCTAAATGTTCAGATACTAGAACGGAGAATTTGAATGCAGTAATGACGATCATAAAAATTCGAGAGTTCAAAATAAATATTCTAACTGAATGACTAAGCACTGATTATGACCTGAACTTTCTGATGTCTTCCACGACTGCAATGTCCTGACCTGACCTGACAAGCAAAGCGAATATTTGAAGGTTGTAAGAAACGCGAATGTTTCAGTGTCGAAAGTCAGGTGAATTTTCTGGTGCTGAAAAGGAATGGAATGTTTTGATAATGAACACAACTTCAGAGTTCTTAAGTATAGCAGGATGACCCCGCTCTGCTCCGAGGTTCCATCGACTTTCCAAAGTTTTGACACTCCTACATATCCCCTGATCGCTGCAGAAAAGACTCGAATCGAACGGCCACATCAAACGAACATTTCAGACACATCTTTGTAACTCACCAGTTGCTTCTGATATGATCTCAAATTTGACATACTTCTGTGACTATTGTCTCCGGTTGATCTGTGACAACTGTTACGCTTTAGGGGGAGAGAGAGAGAGAGGAGAGAGAGAGAGAGAGAGAGAGAGAGAGAGAGAGAGAGAGAGAGAGAGAGAGAGAGCAGTTCGTATGGGGGAAATCATAGTATATAAAAAACTTTCTATGTAAGGAGTTGATAAACCAGCTGATTTAGCATAATTGAGAGAGAGAGAGAGAGAGAGAGAGAGAGAGAGAGAGAGAGAGAGAGAGAGAGAGAGAGAGAGATTATTAAAATCAGGTTATCTAAATGTCTTAACATTAAGATGAAAAGCTACAAACTTTCCTTTGACTTACATACGTATAATAAAAATGGTCCATGTAAGAATTGGCGTAAGATACAGGCAAAAGGGGCTCCGCAGAAGCACTGAAAATTCATGGAAAAATATATCTAAAACAGACACAAAAAAAATCGACAGAAAGAAGAAGAAGAAGGAGAGAGAGAGAGAGAGAGAGAGAGAGAGAAATAGTAGAGAGATGGAGAGAGAGAGAGTAGAGAGAGAGAGAGAGAGTAGAGAGGAAGTAGAGAGAAGGAGAGAGGAGAGAGAGAGAGAGAGTAAACACTACTTATCCACATGCAAAAATTGTGCATGGATGTAAAAATATCTAAAAGAGAAAAAAAAATGTCTACACTACTATGCAAAAGTGAAAAAATGACACCATCATCACCACAAAAAGGCCAAAGGAAAAGAAAGTTCTAAAAGCTTTATTGAAACACTTCAGAGTGATCATAATAAGAGTAAGAGTAACAAGAAGGATAATAATAATAATAACAATAATAATGATAATAATATTAGTGATAAAAGTAGTAAGTAACAGCAAAAGTTCCTACACACACTATGGGAAAATTTACGGGTGAGAATGCTCCACTTCCACTGACTGAAATCTAAGGACCAGTGAATAAGAAATGGTGAATCATAGTAATAATAATAATAATAATAATAACGACAGAAGCGGAGGCCTTCTGTGACATTTGGGGGTCATCGTTACTGTAGCAGGTGCTGCAAGGAGGGAGGCAGCCTGCCCGGTCACGGGCTTTACGGGACCAACAAATGAATCATTATCATGACAAGGATCATTACTCCAAAACATACAACTGATAACATGAGAGTGTCAGCGTCTTTCCTTAACTGATTTGAATCCTTTTTTCTCTGTAGTTGTTTGAATACAGTACTAATAACACAATGAACCTAAGTCATGGGGGGATAGATACATTACAGGGAGTCTGAAGGAAGCAAGTAGGCGGGTCATTTCCAAAACGTTTAAAGGGAGAAAGGGACATAGCTCTGGCTTAGCGTGGCTTTGGCATTGGCATTTAAAAAGAGGGAACAAGCAGGCATTTGTTTTTGTTCAATATGCAGCAGCACAGCAGCAGCAGCAGCAGCAGCAGCAGCAGCAGCAGCAGCAGCAGCGGCAGCATGTCATCAGCAGCAACCGAAAAACTTAAATAAAAAAGATTAACCTTGAACTTAGGAGAAGCAAAGGATTCCAAAACACACAAACATACGGCTAACATGTCATAGATGATAGACGTAAGACAGCACTTAGGGGTGTTGTGTGTGTCTGAGTGAGTGTGTGTGTGTCTATGTGCATGTGTGTGTGTGTGTGTTGACTTTTGTGTTGTGCATGAAGGAATCTTTGTGAGTGCGTACAAATGCATGAATGTGCGTGCATGTGAGTGTGTGCGTGTATGTGTCGTATGTGTCAGTGTGTGTCTGTGTGTTTCTCAATGATCTAGGACTGGCTACTTACTCGGTATGCCTGATACTAGTTTTAATGGCCTTAGAACTCGGATTGCTCTCAGTGTTCTTAAGTCTACTCCTAAGGGGTCCGAGATAATTTGCGTGATGAATCTGAAAAGCAAGGATAAAGACCGTAGCTACACACTAATGTTGGCTATGAGGTTTCCACAACTACTTTTCTAAGTAATAGATAGACTAAACTCATTGAAAGAACAGTCACTTCTAAAATCTATGAAAAATTCGTTAGATATCAGTGAAAACCAGAGACGGGGGGCGGGTAAGGGGGCAGGAAAGGGCGCGAGGAAGGGAGATGGCCGGGGGAATGGAGTGGCTATAAAGAGGATGGGAAGGATAATAGCTGAGGGGGAAGAAGAAGAGGAAGAGGAGGAGGAGGAAGAAGAGTAGGGCAGAAAAGCAACAAGAAATGAGCCAGAAGAGCTCATCGTTTTATTATGATCTTTTCTTTAGGGGAAAAAATAGCGAGGAGAGGCAAGGGAAGTAGTACGATATAGGTAAAAGCGACACAGAAATACTGTAAAATTATTAGTATTTCACTCAACGACAGAGGGAGGAGGAGGAGGAGGAGGAGGAGGAGGCGGCAAGAGGCAGGAGATAGATTACTTGGGAGAGGTAGGCGGGGAAGGATGGAGGAGGATGGCAGGTATCATGGCGGGAAAGGGGGCGAAGAAGACACCCAAAGGTCAGGCTGCAATAAATAGTTGAGGAAGGGGGGGTTGGGGGTTGGGGGTTGGACCCGGGGTTTAAAAAAAAGAAAGAGGGGCAATACAGTAGCCCCGGGGGGGGACAACAAGGGCAATAAATAACACACGTTGCTTGGTAGTGCCTGCACGACTACTCCGTCTACCATGATTCAAAATAAGCGAAGGCTGCGAATAGCGGGTTAGTTAAAGAAAATTGTTAAAGGTAAAAATTTGATTCCACTAATATTCGTCGGCACTACTACTTTGTGATCTATATACCTATATACCTATAGTTTGTCAGTCAATGGTCTACAGGTTTCATAATGCATTCGGACCAGCTAAGAAAGTAGTAAGTAATCATTCTCAGACACTCAAAATGGAGAGACAGAGATTGAGTATTTCTATTTGTGTCATCATCATCATCATCATCATCATCATCAACTGGTGGTAATAGTAGTAGTAGAAGTAGTAGTAGAGTAAGTGGTAGTAGTAGTAGTAGTAGTAGTAGTAGCAGTAGTTGTAGCAGTAGTACATGTACCCAAAGCTAATAGTAATAGTGACAGTAACAATAGAATGACTAACCAGGAACCAGGACTATTTGTTCCCATGAGGGTCTATAGGTATATGATCCCATGCGTCCACTGTCCTCCCTACAGAGGAAATAATAATAATAATAATAATAATAATAATAATAATAATAATAATAATAATACACTGACTGAAATGAACAGCAATATTGGATCATCTAAATCCCCCACAGAGCAATGAAAAGATCCTTTCGCCACTACATCTACATAGTGTCTATTTACCAGTTCTAGGAGATCTCATTCATCACGCGGCCGAGCTACCCACTAGCACAGCACGCAGCCGCGCAGTAGCAGCAGTAGTCGCAGAAGCAGGGGGGCAGAACAACGGCAGCAAGCAAAGGACACCACAGACAGATGACAAACTCCATGTCATCCCTTCAGGATAACAACTCCAAAGGAGGGAAATGGAAGAGGAGGAGGCCGATGTAAAAGGCCACGCAATGATGAAGGACCCGCCATGAGGTTAACATCACAGTGGGCTGGTTATTGCAATCTGTCTCAGACTACTTACTTCTTACTTCTCTTTTTTCTAAACAAAAGAACATAGGCGCACGCAGGCGCGCACTCTAATATGTCAACCAGCTGCTACTGAAGGGAAATCAAAGTACGAGTCAGTTATGGCAACACTAAAAACTGAGGTGAAAAAAGAGGTCTTTACAGCAAACTAAAGAATCTAGTACAGTGAAAGAAATGGCAAATCAGAGAAGAAGGATTTCGGAAGCCTAACATCTCTTTACTGAACCAACATCGAAGTCATGTTACCTCATGGCGGCCATAATTTTTCCCCAAAACTCAGCATGACCAATACACGGCCAAGCACTGCCACTAAACTAGCCACAAATTTGGCCGTGATATTGGTCCATACTGCGTTCTCAGTCAGTACATCGTGTAATTAATGGCAATCATGAATGACGTTGAAGGAGAAATAGTACATCACGTTTAGGGAGGAATGGAGTTTGAATTTTGAAAAGCTACTGTCGCCTTGGCCTCTTTGGAGGAGAGGGCAGCGAGCAGTCTGCGTCCGTCTTTGTCTGTGTCTTTCTGTCTGTGTGTCTGTTATGCTAAATGTGTCTATCTGCTGCCACCCCCCGCCACCACGTTCACCACCGTCGCCACAGCGCCACAGCGAAGGTGTAACTATTGTCTAGCGAGCAATGGGGGGAGGGGAGGGACCGGTGGATGTTGCTTCAGTAGTAGAAGGCAGAGCGTGTCCCCGGGACACTTACTTGGCAGCCGCGAGACCAACTTGAGGGGCCTGAGGACGCGGAACGATCGAAGCATCCTCAGATCCACAGTTTGGCCAACACTATCCGCTGCTATTAATGTCATACCGCTGTCATAGGAAGACACAGCCAAATACCATCACAGGACCCTCTCAAACACAAGAGCTACTTAACAACGCACAATTTTCCCAAACGTAAACATAACTACTGCATTCATCATCATCATCATCATCCATCATCATCATCATCATCATCATCAATCATTTGAGGTCTCGGCGACACTAACATCTCTTTCAAATGGATGCTTAACAATATGCCTAGTCATCCAAGCGTGCCTCTATCATCTTTTTCTTTAGTCTTCTTTTCAAACAGATTATGGATGAAATGGGAAAATGCAGTCTCAAAAAGGGAAGGCCTATGGAGGGGAGGGGGGGAGGGGGGGGTCGAAAGGGGATGATGAGACTACGTGGAATTAAGACAGAACGTCTAGGCTTAGAGAGAGAGAGAGAGAGAGAGAGAGAGAGAGAGAGAGAGAGAGAGAGAGAGTAGTGTGTCACTTGCAAGGGTAGATGTGGTCAGGACAACTGATCTGTCTGAAGCATTCTTTTCAAACATTGCGTTAAAACCGCTTCCGTGAAACTTGGTTTGCCATATTCTCTAATGAAGAGATTATTTTTTGTAATTGACGAAGAGATTATTGCTTGTAATTGACACTCATAATAGGAAAGGACACGGGCTCAATTTCGACGCCCTTTTTTTCTACGAAGGGTGGATGAGGCAAGCCTGGATTCTTTCTCTTTGTTAGGCTCTGTGTTACGCGTCCATTTCAAACAAATCTTAGTGACACAAAGTCCTTATTGTCTAAAATAGTCATTGACAATAACAAAATAGAACTGAAAGGAAAAGTCCACATCCCGCAGATGAGGGAAGAGCGAGGACTCCAAAGCCAAGGCCACTGTAAGCTGACCTCAGGTAAGGTCCGCAGCTCTGCCCTGACCTGCAGCGTGGCAACCTAATATTTTGAACTTTTAAAAGTGACTCTTAACTTGAACTTACACTTAAAGCATGAATTTTGATATCATTCATTAACTCAATCAAGTACTAAGGAGAAATGAAAGAACTTAATACAATGATGTGATATAGTACATACTGAGATACCTCCCATTGTGCATTTCAAATGACCTTTTAAACTGAGCTTTAGACAGATTGAAAGCTTCTCCCCCCCACACAACAATCAAGATAAGTCATTCTTTAACATGATTCAGTAGTGACTTAAAAGTGATGGAACCTGAGTGTATCTACTCCATGTGCAATATTTGTATATAATTTTCATGCAATTGCATCTGACATTGATTAAGTACTCGCATCAATGGGACAAAAGAATATACTGAAATATGAATATATTGGTAAATAACAATGTCCTGTCACTTATCGAACCTTGTTGTTAGTAGGTTTTATCAAATTGGTCTCAACAACCTTAATAACTAGGGGACCAAAATGCAATAAATTATAATAGAAAAAATCATGAGGACCAAAAAAGTACCAGTAGAGACCCACAGAGCGAAGAACCCGAGCCACGATGGCCAAACCTCGAACCGCCAAAAATTGCTTTCCGTTCGACCGTTGGACCATCCCGACAAGGGACCTACTCTCTGGGAATCTCCACTGTCAGTCATATCAAAATGAGATCAAACATACAATTATTATCTAGGCATTGCAATCATATCTAAAACCAGCAACGTGAAATGTCCTGAAAGGCAACAGTTAAAATGTAAAAGCCATTAATATTATCGATTAATAAACTGCTGGTAAGTATAGGCGCTGGAGTTCCATCGATGAAAAAATAGATTTCACCTGAAACATCAAATCATGGAATATCTGCAGCCATCAAAATTGGATCAAAATCTCCTTGGCAGAAAAATATAGCTTCCATGAAAAAAAAAAATGCAAAAAAGCTCATAGCTATACATACTACATAGGGTATATATATATATATATATATATATATATATATATATATATATATATATATATATATATATATATATATATATATATATATATACGTACTGCACATATAATACTTATATTGACATGTATACACACATAAATGAATTAATAATCACCTATAGTGACATTTGTCAAAAGAGATTTAAGATTAAGAAAGGGAATGAGAGAAAAATAAGAACTTTCCAGTCTACTTCTACATTTGCTACGCTATAATTAGGCAAAACCAATTCACTGCAGTGACAGCAATGTCCCTAAGCTATTAACGCAAAGACTTGAAAATCATCAAAGACTGTATTTACATTTCTAATCGTGAATTTATGAAGCATGATTTAAGTTATGAAATTCATTTCTAATTTACAATACTGGTTTCCATATGGCTATTAAACACTTTTAAAGCTAAAATACAAAGATATAAAGAATCAGACATATTTATGTTATCTAGTAATAGAGATCGGAAATTCAAAACCTCCACAATCGCTGTGGAATTTTATGCTTCTTAAATCGTTCGTACCTTTCATGTTTCAACGCGTATCTGATACTTTGGTTTTCTTCAAGTTTACGAAGGACATTTTTGTCGGTTAATGGCGAACTTTCTTTCCAATCTATGATTTTGGCAGCGAATGACAGAATGAACCAACGAACAAGTGACGTGAGGCTGATCAATGAGGCAGGAGTCAACATGGGCTATCGACGAGAAGCAATTGAAACAGCGATGGTACATCTCGGCAAACTTCATGCTGACCTTCGGCCGACGTAGAAAGGGACTGACATTATACAATGTGAAATCAAAATGATCATTTAAGCTTTATTCGGATAAAATGAAATATTTCATAAAATCTAATTCTGTCGCCGTTTCACACAATCGTTGTCTTGGACTAAATCAGACGTGCGGCGCCTTTTGCTCACCACGGCGAAATGAGGAAGTCGCTCGATGCGAATTTATTTATTTCTACCGTTTAATCGAAACGATTACTGCGCAATTCAGATATGGATACGCCATAATGAACAAAATACGCGTATTTCTGGAAGATTAACGAACACTAAGAATTGCAATGTCATTTCATCAACTCTTTCTAAACAAAGGGAATATTCTCCTGACGTCACCTCTGTCATTTGTTCTGTTTTGAGAAAGGCATGGACGGCTATGAGACGGCAAGATATAAATTAATGAAATTTGATCCTAATATTATACTTTAGTTTATAATCGGAAACGTACGTTTTAACGGCATTTTCTTTTATAAAATGCCCATTACCGTAACTACACTATTACATAAATGAGTAACCTACAGCTGATATACAGCAACTAGCAACCGACTGCAGTATACATAACTTTCGCAACAGAAATCATTACACTTTTCGCCAACTAAAATTTACGAGACGACCTCCGTAACAAAGCAATCACCACTTTTTTTCGTTGGCCCGTTTCACCGAGACGGTTATTTCATTCAAGAATCCTGCAACTGTGCCGTGTTCACTTATGTCCAGGACGTATCTTCAAAGACGTCTTAATGTTAAATACCGATTCTCCATTTCCATTCAACAAGACACGAGGAATGCGGGCTTGATATCTGCCAAAAATTCCTCTATAGCGTTTATGGTACCGGCAACTATTTTCGATGGCAAGCGGATTGTCAGACTTCGGAAAGACGCGTTAAACTAAACTGCTATGCCTATCTTGTCTCATCGCAATGAACTGAGAGACACATGAATAGTAAGATATATAAGAAGGCGGATGAGAAGGAGGAGGAGGAGGAGGAGAGGAGGAGGAGGAGGAGGAGAAGGAGGGAAAGAGAAATCAGATCCAAGAAAAGGAGGAAGAACTTACCCCGTGACAACGACCACAAAATCCATGATGTTCCATATGTTCCTCAGGTAGGAGTACGGGTGGAGGCAGAAACCCAGCGCCAAGATCTTCAGCGACGCCTCAATACAGAAGATGAAGAGGAAATAAGGCTCTGTCTTCTCCTGCAAAACCAAAGAGGCGTCTCACTTTCCAGGGAAGGTTCGAAAGGCACAGGTGGTGGAAGCATGCTATCAGCCAAGTGGCTGTGATGCACACGATGCATTCGTAAACACTTTCCAAGAAATATTATTTATAATCTATGGATCCGGCTCTATAAAACACTCTTATTCTGACTTACTCTTGTCCTTACCTTATGTCTTCAGAGTCTTTGCTAAAGGAAACTTTATCAATTAAATAAACAGCTGTATAAATGGGAACGCGGAACTGTCAAAAATAAAGGGGACATAAGGATCACAACAGTTATGACTTGTGTAACACACATCCTAAAACACAACCAGATCTACGTATACATTGCATGGAGCCCAGTTTACAATTGGGAATGTTTACGAGTAATAAATTGAATGTGTACATGTGTATATAAATATCCATCGCATACAAGGAGCTCGGAATGAAAGTCTTATAAGACTTCAGTTAAAACCATCAAAACTGGGTGTATAATATGGTTTCATTTGGTCGACCTTGCACACAAGCCGCAAATTCTGCCTTTGGAGAAACTGTGCATGGACTCTTAGAATGGAACTGACGGTTTGAGAGGGAAACGATACGATTATTTGCTACAAATGTGTAGAAAGTGCAAATGTGATACTCTGCTCACCCTTTCAAGTTCCTTTTCCAGTATGGCTAAATGAAGAAAAGTTTCCACAAAATTGAAAGAGAAAAAAAAGGTCTAATAAAAAGAAAACGCTCAAGGAGTTAAATTTACAATACGAAATATAAATAATCTCAACAGATTTCAATATTCTCTTAAATCTGAAGATGCCAAATAGTTTTCTAGTCATACTGATGAGGTTACGATTAACAGAAGACCTGTCATATTCCACAATGCTTAACATTTACATGTCAAAACTAGCTCTCAAAATATAGTAACTGGAATCGCAGTCTAAATATTAACAAAATCAGTTGACTTTCTTTCGGCACTAAATCTATGAATTGCACTTGTTACACTAACATGGCTTTCCTAGACTATGAAATACTAGATATTACAGAGCTGCAACAGCAACTGCGGTTGCATCCAGAACGGAAAATATGATATCGTTATGGTTTCCATTTGGATACTTCCTGGTAGCAACGAGCAGTACGCACATCACAGCCAGCTGAAGAACGGTACGGATTAGGGTCTAATATGTCACACCAGGATATAAGATTTAAAAATAATAATTAAACTCGGACACTCAAAAACACCCAACAACCAACAAAAACATCGAAAGAGGAATCATAACACGATTAAATCTAAAATATATAACTAATGAGATTCTAGAAGATAAATATACCACCTAGTAATAATATTTACAAATTCTGTATTTTTCAGCGAGCACTCACACACATACACACATACCACGTGTATATTTATATATATATATATATATATATATATATATATATATATATATATATATATATATATATATATATATGATATATGATATGATATATATATATATATATATATATATATATATATAGATATATATATATATATATATATATATATATGTATATATATATATATCTATATATATCTATATATATATATATATATATCTATAGATATAAATATTATATATATATATATATTATATTATATATATATATATATATATATATGTAAGTTAAGTTACATTTCTACATACAAACCTGTTAAAATGATAAAGTAACTATTTTAAATATATAAGTTACCAAACTTAAGACATATCTTTATATATATATTTATTTGTGTATGTATATATATATACATATATATATATATATATATATATATATATATATATAGTATATATATATATATATATATATCTATATATATATATATATATATTGACACATTACACACAATCATACACAAATGTATATGTTTGAATGCATACATAGTCATATATACATACATATAGATATATATTATATATCCATATATGAATATACATAAGCATATAATATATCTGCAAACAAATATATACAAAAGTTCTCTTACATACGCACAAAGAAACACGCTATAATATATATATATATATATATATATATATATATATATATATATATATATATATATGTATATATATAATGAATTTTCTAGCATCATTACATAAAAAGAAAACAAAGCGTGAATAATATTATGACGGATTCCACGACTACATAATAGTTAATATGAGAGCAAACAGTGAGGTGGTGTGGATGACCCCCTACCAACAGTACTCAGAGACAGACGATGAAATTAGGAAAGTTTTTCGACTGACCCTCCAAAGTCAGCCAATGAGAATCTCCAACGGCCACCATCTATGTCTGACTACCGAGCGAGGGTCTTCGCTACAGCGGTGCCAAAGAAAGATATAGAAGTAATGAAAATACGTTGGGAAGGAAACGATCAGGAGATGAAATTCCCTCTTAGCCCACTGTCTGACCTTTGATCAAATATGGAACAGATCGACTTCCGAGTTCTCTTGCGTTGCAAATAACGATTTAAGAACGTTCAAGATTTTCTCTTTAGATATAAGGTGACCGTCAAGGAAAATTTGTATTTTATTTTTAGCGTCATTTTTAAAACTGTCAGCGTCATGATCAGGATTCATCCAACATTCAGTGCAGAATCAGAAAGATGGTTTTCTGAAGATTTTCAGACGAAAATCAGCATGTCTAAACATCACTTGCTTCTACAATTGAAGTCTAAACACATGAGTAGCACGTCATCGACAGTCATTACATACAGCACCACTCACACACACTCACGCTCTTTCACTTCCATCGTTCTTTTGCCTCAGCACTTCCATCGTTCTTTTGCCTCAGCACTTCCATCGTTCTTTTGCCTCAGCACTTCCATCGTTCTTTGCCTCAGCACTTCCATCGTTCTTTTGCCTCAGCACTTCCATCGTTCTTTTGCCTCAGCACTTCCATCGTTCTTTTGCCTCAGCACTTCCATCGCGACAACCCAGCAAACCTGCTCTCTTCACCAAACTATAAAATCCCTCTATTCGACCCTCACAACTGAGCCAGTCTTTCGCATGTCTGAATATCAGCGCACTCTGTCTCCACTATACATACATTCAACTGACTGCCAAGGCGACAGATAATTCTAATGAGTTACTTGCAGGTTCAGTTCCCAGAAGCTTTCACCAGTTGTCTTTCAGTCACGTTCACCAACTCCCTTTTTGCAAAGAAGCACAAGTTCAGCAATACATTCGCATACTTAGAGTTATCTTCCTTCTATGCCACCATAATCCAGCTGATTTCATTCCAAATATAATCAAAAGTAAACCTTTGATTTTTGCAGATTCTATTAGCAGTCATCATTTGGATTTGTGAAATAAAAAAATAGTATCCACTATGCATTCCAATCAAAACCTTCTCTCTTATCCCACAATCTTTGACCTTTTCCCCTTCCTTCCTAAACATTCCACAATCATCTCTTAATGCAAATTCAAAACAATCAAGTATACATCGAGCACCCTTGTCTGAACCTATATTTCTTCCATCTACAAGTTCTTCTTGCACACTACATTGTCAAACCAACATTAACAAACTATCTTCAATAACACGAGTTTACACAACAAATGCCTGGATCCTACTGACTCTTGTTCTGTTTTACTCTCTATATCAAATAACATCTCTGCAAATTCTCTTACACACACAATGGAAGTGTGTATACATTACAGATTATAATATATATATATATATATATATATATATATATATATATATATTATATATATATACACACACACACACACACACATGTCATAACCTTACATCTCTTTACTACAGCCTTGAATTGTCCACGCTGATAAAATTTTCATTATCCTGTACCCTCTTCGTAGAAGCGTTAAACAAATTTAAAATTAAAAGTTGAATCAAGATCACCTAGGCCTAAATAGTAGTTTGGGATAATTTTCAGAAAATTTCTTACATCAGTTCCTCATAATGAAAGAATTCCACCCTCAGTCACTAATTCACCATATTTGATCAAAGAGCAAGAGGTCATTCACAAGGCATAGACAATTTAAAATGAGATAAAAAAAAGTATACGAAAAACGAAAATCAGAGCTACCATCTACTGGATGCGTTTCATACGGAAAAATCTATCTTTTCCACACCAAATTTGTTTGTTGATTTTTTTTTTTATTTCGAGGAGGTGACTTTTACTTCAACTTAACTTTCATACCTTGCAGATGTTATCCGACGGGAATGGTTTTTTTTTCTTTTTTAATCCATCATTTACACACTGCTTTAACGCACAATTAATATCGCCTTCATCGAAAGAGCAAATGATATATTACGATTCAACGTCATGCTTTCGGCTGGTCGCTCCCAAGCGAAGTAATGGACATCGTGTAAAAGTCACCACCAAGAACATTCCAGCCGTGCAAAAGTTGAAGGAAAAACACCTGGGCTATGAAACGCATCGCTGCATTTAGGATCTAGAGCAGGCTGCTTACTGTGTGGAAAGGAGAAACAGGTTGAGTAGAAAGAGCACAGGGGAAGAAAAACGTTACTGAAAACAAGAAAAACTTCAGAAAACTATACCAATATATAAACACTTACGTTACAGTAGATATCATTATGGGAGAAAATAAATTCATTATGGGAGTAAATAAATAAATGAATAAACAAATAAATAACAGCATACTTACAAAAACTCAACTGTAAAAGAAAAGTCAAGCAAACTTTTATAAATCTACAAACTAGTCAATATCTATGTATAAGATCTTCTGGTCAATTTTTTTTCTTTTTACCTAGATATAAAGGTGTTTGAATTGCCACAGTGGGTTATTCCAGGTAGAATCTGTGTTTGAAGGGCAGGTAACGGAATAGGGATTACCTGAGGCACACCTGCAGGCGGTCATTTAGTTCGATAAGCACATTGCGAAATTCTAATCAGTGTCTGCTTAATGAGGACAATGACAGGTTTTTGGTAAGCCGTTGTAAAGGGTCCCTCCATTATGAAATACGTTGTCACAATACATTTGGCTCAGATAATTCTATGTAGGCCCAAGTTGATTTTCAAGCCGCACAGCCAAGAGGTCATTTCCATGGATATTTCAGAGAATTCAAAGGTGTCGTGACGCGGCCACAACTACTGAAACAGCCGTTGCTTGAATGCTAATGATGCGACTGAATCAGAAGACAATTTGTTGAAGTGATTAGCAGTACTCTCAAAATCTGCCATACTACCTGCTACATCAAGCAAATCTGCCTCAAATTTCTACGGTGGTTAAACCTGCACCCGTACCCGTTATTGGAGTTTGCATGGCCAGTACTGAACAGTTGTGTACCTTTAAATGTATTTTCACTGACAGACAACCAGCTATTCCACTTTTCAGCAATCTTGGGATCATGAATTTGTTCCTCCTGTTGTGGCTTTTTTCCATTCCATATACTAGATGAGAGCAACGTTCGCCGTTAGTTATACATATTTCCAGTCAGTAAATACTGTCATCTCTGAAGTTCGTTTCTCTTCATGTCCACTGAAGCCAATTGTAAGTATTGCTAAAGATATTAATCTAATCACATACTGACACGTATCGTAGACTTTTAGTCTCAATGTATGAAATACGTATGGATTCGTTATCAGGCAGTCCAAAAACATTATTAATGTCAATAACAGGATCTATCGTATTATTTATACGTTGTGTATTTTAAACTCAGTGTTATCCCTCATTAACATAGGTAAACAATCTGTTCTAGAAAACAAAAATGCGGTAAAGACATTTACAGGGAACTGGTCATTTTTTCCTCCTGTTACATTCATAGCTGGATTAGTTAGTGTTCAGGATCATCGGGTATTATAGGCCTCAGGATACTATAGCAAACTTTGAAGCGTCTCCTCTTTGCACGCTCTCCTTCTGCTCATACACTAGAACATTCAGGGCACCTCGTAATAATGCATGGCAACTAAGAGTATTATATACTGATTAAGGATGACCGGATCATGTTTCATAGCAACGCACTTCCCGGGCCACTGGAGACAAGGAACCGAGTGCATTCTGGGAAGAAGCGATCCACCAGAAACCGGAAGAGATTCTGAGGACACGCCTTACTCTCATGAGCAATTGCGTGGAGCACTTACTCTGTTGCAATGAAAGTAACTCTGGAAAAGGAGGATGTGATTATGTCTCGATGGGCCGGAAATGAAAGCAGAATCACCCAAGCTTTCACTTTTTGCATAATGTAATCTATAACAAAATCCTCATTCTTATAAACAGTGCAGGAAATGTCGGTTAATCGGTCTAATAGACTATTTGTGATGAAGAAAACAATGTAAAGCATCTCGACATCTAATTTTTGTTTGTGTACAATTTTCATTAATGTGTAAATGTATCGAATATGATTTATCTATAAGTATTTTATTTTACATAAAAATAGAAGCCAAATGTACAGAACCACGTCTGCGCGAAAAATAACTTCCGCTTTAAAGCATAATGCACCTCTACGAAAAAACGGGACATTCCCTTAAAACTGGCTTAACCTCATAACTTTATAGAGATGGTCTTGGAACTGAAAGCTCTTGATTTCTCTTAGTATTGCTAACATTCTGTTTTCGTTATCCCTCATCCGAGGTTTACTCATACCTCATCAAGGTTCAATAAACCAGTATAAAACACATCAATCGAAACACATATTTAATCAAGGCAATAACTGAGTGAATGAACAACAATTCAAATAAATTAATAAGAGAGAGAGAGAGAGAGAGAGAGAGAGAGAGAGAGGAGAGAGAGAGAGAGAGAGCCAATCCACACAAAAGACTCCTGCTAGCTAAATCTATTCTACATTCGATAATTCCTCAGGATGTCATAATTAAATTTCATCTTACCAGCTGTAGATGGGACATCATCGGAGTTGGGTGCAGGTCCACACGAGTAGTGGTGGTGGTGGTGGTAGTAGTAGTAGTAGTAGTAGTAGAGTAGTAGTGGTGGTAGTAGTAGTAGTAGTAGTAGTAGTAGTAGTAGTGGTTGTGGTGGTGGTGGTGATGGGGAGGGACGTAAGTGGAGGGTTAAATATGAGAAAGACATTCGACACATCGTGTAGCGTGAAAGAAGGAAAAGAGGGATCAAGGGTGCTGAGGGAGTAGCAGGGAAAGGATCTGGGACCAGGGGACCTCGGTTCCTATCTCAAAAATGAAAGAAAGCTTTGGGATGCTACTGAGGGAGAAAAACAGGGACGAGGAGGAGGATGAGGAGGAGAAGGAGGACGAGAAAGCGAGGAGCAGAAGCTTGGGAAGGTAAGAACTTCCTAAAATAATGCTTTAACTCTTTTAAGTCCTTCTACGTTCCTATGGTTCTATATAGCTGGTGGGTTTTGACCGGGGGCGGGGGGGAGGCAGGAAAGACGGCACTTTTTGAGGAGTTACAGACAATATGGGTAGGAACAGGTGTAACAATGATCTCATTGCCTTTTTTATTCAAAGTAGTTCCGAATTCTCTCACCTTTCTAACTTTTGCTCAGAAAATAAAGAACTGCGTTCAATAAAAAAAGATCCCGTAAAGTAATAGTCATCCATACCCTTAATTAGGTTATTTGAATTGGCATAACAATGGTCTTCACTTAAGGTTCTGATAAAAGATAAAACCATTGATTTTTTTTCTGCATATCAACATCAGATGGAAGTCCAGCAGACTTTCAAATCCTTCAGACGGACCAATTGATAGAAAGAAGACATAATTATTTTTTATATGCTTTGTTTGCAGCTACCTGAAGGAAAAGGGGTCTGTGAACATCCATTTGATGGTTCCGTCAACTCTCAGGTCCCGTTCGGCAGAGACGCAAAATGGACAGTGCCGTGACAGTCTCTTTGCCTTTAGCTAAGTTACGAATGAGGATGAAAGGACAGGCGATAATAATAGGAAAAAGGGGAAAATGAGTATATCATAAGCATCAGAAATAATTACTGAGAAGAATATAAATTACAATCAACAAATATAACTTTATTTTAAGAAAGAAAAAACTGGCAGTCATTAGGAATTAACTCTTGAGAATTTATTGCAATGAAACTTTTAATAAGCTGAAACCAAATGTTCATATTCATAAGAATGAAAGACACTGACTTCCCTAAATATGATTAGAATGATAAGTTAAGTAATATTCAGTCCTTTAAAAAATACAACACTGTTTTTTTGAAAAGAATCAAAAGATGCAGGAGAAGAATTTCTGGACACTTTCCTCTCTCTCACGGTAGCGTTCTTTTCAGCACTTTGACAAAAGTTCTCAACCCTAACGTGAATAATTATATGCATGCAAGATTAAAGTCATGACTCATGCAATGAATTTAAAGAACTTTGAGCATTAGAATAATTAATAATGCAGTGCAGTTATGGAATAGTATTGATTAATATGCTGAAGACCTCAAAATCGTCACCTCCTTTAATGAACTTATTTAAAGTTGATACACATTAATAGATTTAAGATGAAATCATGAATATAATGCGTCATTCCATCTCAGCTACGAATAACATAACAGCCGTAATGCAAAAATGTCAGCGACCTGAATAAAGATCTAAGAACAATGCAGTCAAGAAATTAAATAGATATACCTTGCGTACTTGCCTCAGAGATTCAATCTCATAGTATTTCGTTCGTCGTAGAAATATATATATAAAAAAACTGTAGCTGGAGAAGTCTCAGGAGCAACTATCAATCAGAAATTGAGCCCATTTCATCCGTCGAAAACGGGAGTTCATTAAACGCGACTTCCTTAACTCTACAATATAGTAGATGCCGTGAATCTATGCAAGTCGAAACAATGTGTCAAAATACAAGCGTGCTGAAAATCCGGCCGAAATCCTCACAAGGCTAACATGTACTACATTTTCCTGAGGCCCGGTGGGAATTTTCTTTAAGAGGAAAGTCCAGACGATGGACGGCTCACTAAGCATTTCTAAACCAAACCTGAAGTACGTAAGTGCGTCATAATATTCATGTTTTGACTTCTCGAGGGACGATTTTTTTTAATGAATACTGATCTGGCTGCTTATATAAGCAAGGCAGAATGGGTGACTTTTAACAATAAAGTAGAAAATCCAAACATTCAACACCTAAGTTAACCCTTTACATATTCAGCTTTAGTACGTGATTCATTTACAGAAAAGAACGCTTATGGTTAAAAAATAAACTACCTTATAATTAAACAACACAAAAACACAGGAAAAATACCAGACTTAAATAAATATAACCATTCTAGGAGTACATCTCTCATTCCAAGATTAAATACATTCATGTAAACAAACATACATCAATGTCCTGAACTACAAACAGTGTGTTCACGCGATCACATCGCTGCATCTTCAAGTCACGGATTCAGTGGCTGTCTCAGTCTCACTGTGAGTGAGCGTCCTCCTACCAGACGCAATATATACGGAGTAACATAAAGTGAGGCGTAAAGACCGTGAAAGGAAAGTCAATATAAATCTCGCCATTTACAATACGGTCTGGCAAAAATACTCACAAATGCACGGTCATTTACATACTCATTTATGAACGAATAATATAGCACTACGTTCAAGACTAAAGGTCATTCCATTTTGAAACGGGAAATGTTTAAGAGGAGAAGTACACTTAATTAACACTATTTTAGTTCGGTCATTTCTAATGTACAGGAAATACTGTTCTATTATATAGCGGTCTCTCGCGTGTGATACAAGTAAACGAAATATTAAAAAACCTTATGGGATCAGCACTCTCATTCTCTGCCTATAAAAGCAGTCTGTTATCATTGTTTTGAAAATGACTCATCCGTTTTCCTAACTTTCATTTAACAACACGGAACTACATCTTTTCATGGAGAGTGACTTAGTGACTTGTGTACAGATCAAATTCCCGGGCCCAGGTTTATGAAGGTTTTTTTTTTTTACTAATGTCTCCAAAGACACCTAAGATTTTAGGTTGTTTGCAAAACTATAGGATTTTCCATATATCTGTTACAGATACGGATGAATCAAAGTTTGAGTCTGACTGACTAAGGACCTACCCTCGCAAAACTTTCAGACCCCAATGTTAGATGCTTCGGTGTCTTCCTGCAGAGGCTGCACTTGTTTTTGATTTACGAGGACACTGTCATTACGTTATTGAGGACCTCATTTTTCCCCCACTTGCTCACTTACTTTATGAACACCATCTAGCCATCCAGTCAACAAACTCTATTAATTCAAATGACCCTGTATTTGTAGGTTATTTACAAACATCCGAACATTGAAACTATTTTATCTTAATGCTGCTTCATTCACAGAGTCCTTACAATTTTTTATATTTCTCAAACATTTAACAAGTGAGCGACATAAATAGTGGTTCTTCTCATAAAAGAGTTCACAAAGACCTCCATAAATCTATAATTTAATCAAAGCCGTTCTTTATCCATACAGGCTACACTACAAATTTGTATTTCAAAAGACCTGACAACTTAACTGAATATTTTCAGCAGCAACCCCGAGTTCACGTCACAAAGAACTCTACCTTCAGCCTCTTTTCTACCAAGAATACTTTTAATTGGATTCTTCAATTACTTAACTTTTACATAGACACTTAGTTTTTATTCACTTTAGAATATTTCACACATTACCCGCAGTTTGAGTCTCATCAGCTGTTGTTCTACTAAACTTTTACTTTAAATTTGACCTCTCCCATACCTTATGATTAAAGTACTTCACATTGCATAGGCCTAGTATCCGTGTTGTATTCTATAACGAATCTACCTTTATATATTGTCCACCCATAATTTATAATGAAATTTATATATGTCCTACCACCGACTATCTTTTAATAAAAAGTTCCAATAACGATTTATTTTTTGGTTTTCTGTAAGTTTTCCTTAAACTACTTAGCCATTTGCAAACAGTTTACAGAGCCTGAATCATTTACAGATATTGTTTACATATCTTCTGACTACCAGACTGAATTACAATAACCGAACAGATAAACTGAACAGAAATGAGAGACCGCTAGACTAACTACAGTAAATTTCTAACTTAAGGAGTATACTATAGGAATACATTAACAACTATGAAGTTACTGTTTAATCAAACAAACCAGTTTTACTCTCCATATCACCACCCATCTCTCTCTCTCTCTCTCTCTCTCTCTCTCTCTCTCTCTCTCTCTGAGTTCAATAGCTTTCATATGAGCATATTCAGACACATACAAACGGCAAGTTAGCCCCAAAAAGTCCATAACACTAAGCAGATTTACAACTTCAACTTGTCTTCCTCGCAATGTTTACTGAAATTAGAAGAGTGTTTAGCGCAAATGCAGTTACGACGCACGGCAGTCATCCTGTGAGATAACAAGAGTTATGCAAATATAGTGGAGGGAGAGTGAAGTTTCCCAGGGAGGGGACGACTAGCCTCATTTAGAGTCGTTTTCATCTCATTATGACTCTACTCACGCGAAGACGAAGACGAAGAAGAAGAAGAAGAAGAAGAGGACACTTCTCAACTAAAGTCCATTCCATACATCTTCGACGCAGGAGGCTGTTTTGCAAACTTTTGTTTAGCCCTAATCGTAGTTATATATTATTATTATAATTACTGCAACCAACTCAGAATTGTTGAGTTTCCTAAAGTCGCACGATTCCTATTACGTGCGTAGAGTCATTCACGCCAGGAGGTAAAGGATCCTCGACTAATCTTTACCACAGTAGATTTTACGAGCTTCGAGGTGAACAATGAAGTCGTTTTCCTATATAAGCAGAAAGGATGATATTGCAAGCAAGAGAAGATAGGAAAATCGGAGAGAGAGAGAGAGAGAGAGAGAGAGAGAGAGAGAGAGAGAGAGAGAGAGAGAGAGGGTAAAATATTCAAAGTAGAGAGAATATATATATATTATATATATATATATATATATATATATATATATATATATATATATAGAGAGAGAGAGAGAGAGAGAGAGAGAGAGAGAGAGAGAGATAGGTAAAATATTCAAAGTAGAGATACTCTAGAGAGAGAGAGAGAGAGAGAGAGAGAGAGGTTCAAATATTCAAAGTAGAGATACTCTAGAGAGAGAGAGAGGGAGAGAGAGAGAGAGAGGAGAGGTCAAATATTCAAAGTAGAGATGCTTTAGAGAGAGAGAGAGAGAGAGAGAGAGAGAGAGAGAGAGAGAGGTCAAATATTCAAAGTAGAGAGAGAGAGAGAGAGAGAGAGAGAGGTCAAATATTCAAAGTAGAGAGAGAGAGAGAGAGAGAGAGAGAGAGAGGTAAAATATTCAAAGAGTAGGAGAGAGAGAGAGAGAGAGAGAGAGAGAGAGAGAGAGATGATGAGAGAGAGAGAGAGAGAGAGAGGTAAAATATTCAAAGTAGTAGAGAGAGAGAGAGAGAGAGAGAGAGAGAGAGGTAAAAATATTCAAAGTAGAGATGCTCTATAGAGAGAGAGAGAGAGAGAGAGAGAGAGAGATAGAGAGAGAGAGAGAGAGAGAGAGGTAAAATGTTCAAAGTAGAGAGCTCTACAGAGAGAGAGAGAGAGAGGGAGGAGAGAGAGAGGAGAGAGGAGAGAGAGTAAAATATTCAAAGTAGAGATGCTCTAGAGAGAGAGAGAGAGAGAGAGAGAGAGAGAGAGAGAGAGAGAGAGAGAGAGGTAAATGTTCAAAGAAGAGATGCTCTACAGAGAGAGAGAGAGAGAGAGAGAGAGAGAGAGAGAGAGAGGTAAAATATTCAAAGTAGAGATGCTCTATAGAGAGAGAGAGAGAGAGAGAGAGAGAGAGAGAGAGAGAGAGAGAGAGAGAGAGAGAGAGAGGTAAAATGTTCAAAGTAGAGATGCTCTACAGAGAGAGAGAGAGAGAGAGAGAGAGAGAGAGAGAGAGGTAAAATGTTCAAAGTAGAGATGCCTCTACAGAGAGAGAGAGAGAGACGAGAGAGAGAGAGAGAGAGAGAGAGAGAGAGAGGGAGAGAGGTAAAATGTTCAAAGGTAGAGATGCTCTACAGAGAGAGAGAGAGAGAGAGAGAGAGGTAAAATATTCAAAGTAGAGATGCTCTATAGAGAGAGAGAGAGAGAGAGAGAGAGAGAGAGAGAGAGAGAGAGAGAGAGCTCATTCATTACACACGAGCAAAGTATTCTTTGAATCACAATCAAGTCTCTTCCTTTAAAAAATTCGGATCCTGATATTGTGCCATTCATTCTTTCTCAACAGCGCTCACACCAACATTCCAAAGAAAACATTTAAAATTAAACAATAAACTCACAGAGATTATTACATTGTTTCTTATACTGGAGTAAATTGATGACTAGTCACGTCCTAGTATTGAGCAAATGATCTTGATATAAAAATTGTAATCAAGTTATGAATGAAAAACTTCACTAGTATTTGGACATATACAACAGCCGAAAGTAACTTCGGTGTACTTGTTTTGATTTCCAAGATATAAGAAAAAACCACCAAACAGTTAAGCAAGTCAATTTTCAACGTTGATGAAACCTCCTATGAAGGTTGCACTTTCAGTAATTAAAGTAGTGATTTATAAAGCGAGAGTCTAATTCTCGATGAGAGACTGAAACGAAGCGTGGAAACAAACCGCTATAAAATCAGCTCCTGCTAGTTCTTTGAGAGCAGAAATCTAAAAAAAAAAAAAAAAAAAAAAATAAATAAATGAAAAAAATTCTCACAAGAGCCAAAGCACATGCAATAATGCCAGTGAGTTTTTTGCTTTATTGTTAATGCCAAAACAGCTTTACTAATAAAGTGAGTAAAGGAATAAGACGAAAATACATCGATAAAATGCTACAGTCTGCTTCTATTCTATTCAAATTTATTCATTCACTTTTTCATGTCAATGTTGAGCCTGTATTTATTGTACATCTTGTAATATTGTTTAGAGTTTTGTGAAGAAAAGTGCTTCCATGAATTCCAATATATGTTACTTATTTGAACTGTTTCCATGTCTCCTCGGTCTGTTCTGTTTGGAAGGTAAGTCGTTTCGTCCTCCAAGTTTCACCACTTCATCACTATCTACTATGAGATTCAGGGTCTCTGTAACTCGTTTTTTGGACTTTGCTCCCTGTCAAAGCATCGGATGTAGCTGAAAGTTGACATATGTATATTTTACAACCACACAAATTTTGTCAGCATTATCAATGACCTAAACCCGATAGTTTTAATTTTTATAGAGTAAAAATGATTTAGCCGACGCCATGGCCAATGATTACGAGCCAAGAGTCGAAAAACATTCATTACGTAAGCAAGGTAAACAAACACCTTTTGACTAAATGTTGCCCCGCCCATCCACCAGACAGAAATTCCATTGGCTCTGAAACCCAAAGACTTTATGAATGGCGGAACGATACATAGATGTGGGTGGGGGTATCAGTGCTAGCGTAGTAATACTACTGTAGCAGTAGTGCCGCAACAGTATAGCAGTAATATACATGAATTAAACGTTTAGGCCAACTGCTGGGATCCTTGAGGATCATTTAGCACTTCTTACAACTACTCGAGAAATTAGTTTTTATAGCCAGAAGTTAAATATTCTAATCCAACAATGCCCATGGTAGCCTTCAGTGTTATCCTGAATTATAACGAGGCGAAAGTGGGTGGAGCCTCATGAAGTCACCATTCTGACGATAATTATTGGTGAAGGTTTAAAGCCAATATACGGTACCGGCTATTTTTTTTTTTCAGTAAATAGGTAGATAGCCAATAAATAAAAATTGCTTGACATTGGGTATAGCAGTTATCAAATCAAGCTTGTCTACTATGTTTTTGAAAATTATTAACCATTCCCTACATCTTGTCAATCTGATTGTGACCTATAAGTAGACTGTAATTTCTTAGGAAACTTATTTTGGGAGTTAGACTAATAATCAGTGTTTTTGTATATATTAACATATTTTGTTGGTTTGTTCATTATGACAATTATCAGTGGAGAGGTTTCAGAGTTCATAAAGGTGTACTGTTTTGCTTGTATTAAAATTTTTATGTCACTGTTGCCAGAGGCCTAGCCTTCGTTACGTATAGCCAATCATCCATCGAGAAAGAGGGAAGAAATGCTGTCATAAGTTACGTAACGAGTGCGTTAGAAACCTTTTCTCTGAGTAAGTTGGCTCGTCTTCAAAAAAGGTCACTTTTACATTAAAAGTACCAAATTTATTCAACCTACGTAGTGCAGAATACACTCAAAATTTATGTGTTGATATAATATGTATTCTGAATAAGCGTTATATTTATGAAATGCATAGATAAAAAGTTATTGCGAAAAAACCGTGTTACAGAGGCCCTGAATCTCATAGTAGTTTCCTAATACGTTCCGACCGACAGGTATTTCATCCATTCCTAAAGATATCCCCCTTAAGCGTCTCACCTTCAAGAACGTTATCTGTAAGCCAGCTGGAAATCTAAGGCCTTATTTCAAAGATTTGGATTCCTAAAGTAAAAAATGAGAAACCAAAAATAGAATATATAAATTGTCACTGTCTAGTGGATAGCCTCCGAGCCAGAGGTGACTTTCCACCTCTAGCGATGGTTAATCATATCTATGTTCTCTCTCACATGAGATTTGTGACGACTGACAATGACCCTACAATCGTTTCATGTCTGACAAAGAAACAGCGCAATGTGTCGTCTGCAGGAGGTGTCTTAAGAAGAGGGAAATCACGTCGCTTTCGATAGAAATGAGTCCTTATACTTCACCATTATAATGATCCGTGGGTTTCGAAAGCGCCATCCCAAAGCATTGAAAAGAAAATGACTAAGTCATGAACTCTCAAAAGGTTGTGGAACGTCACCCGAAAATCTATAACGCGGCGTTTGATTATATCTGTAAGGAAGAAGACAAGGCTCTCCACGCATCATGGCATCCGAATTTGCATAAAAAGAAAAAGAATTATATCTAAAATTTAAGGTCAATATTTGTAGGTTCTAGTACTGAACCCTCTTCCCGAGTTCTAAATGGTTGAACTGGTTTACTGAATAGGTCACTTGTTTCTCCCCCAAAATTCCGGTACAGTGATGCCGACGTAAAAATTCAACTCGTTGAGGAAGAACGGAAAAAAAGAAGAAGAAGAAGAAAAAAAGGGCAATTCCTCATCCGCATGTTGAGTTACGGAAAACGGGATGTAGACAAAATGCGACATAGCAAAAAAAAGACAAGAATACTCCGCGTAGTAAAGAGAAGTGTATCTTATTACCGCAACAGTCACCTTTAAGTACGCCATACCTACACCAATCATTTTTCATTTCATTACAGTTGAAACCCACTGACATACGTTTGAACTCATATATTTCATCAAAATCAGCTTTAAGAGAATAAATATACAAGGTTATTTGCCAGCTGGTTACAGCCTTGCACAGCTGTTTGAACGAAAGGGGCCAATGGACACACTAATCCCCGCTTCCCTTCCCCTTTCTTGCCCCGTGACAGTAAGCTTTCTTAACATCTTTACACCTGAGCGAAGGGGAACATAATCTAAGGTATTCCGACGTCCGAATTTCATGCTGGTCTTATTTTACCGCCTAAAGGCTAATCTTTTTCTCGCTCCTCCAATACGCTGGGAGATGAATGTCACACAGCGAGAATCGTACAGCAAAAATATGTTGATGTTCAGCGAAGTTCGATTAGCCATTACCTAACGTAAATTCCCCGTACAAAGCTAAAGAGATATTCAGGTGGGTTAAGAAAATCCACAATTATATGTGCAAATATATTCGCTTACATATTGCAGATTTTCTTCACCAAATCAGAGACCACGAGAGTGTGAGATATTCATTGAATATTCGGATATTACAGTATCAAACGTTATTGGACCTTAAATCATGTATTTTGTGGTCGCTTCATACTATTGTAATCATAGCTATGAGAAATAATATTAGATAGGGTAGCGTAAAAACAGAAAAGAGAATAATCAGAGTATCGTGAAAATAACGAGAAAAAGAAAGAGAGAGAGAGAGAGAGAGAGAGAGAGAGAGAGAGAGAGAGAGAGAGAGAGAGAGAGAGAGAGAGAGAGAGAGAATTGAGCTTTGGTGTGAGTCAAATTTGGTCAACAAACATAGACGTAACAAACCTATTAGTCACAGGACACTGGCGAGACGGGAAAGCGACAACAGTCATAACACTGTCGTGACAGAAATCTTAAGACTGCCATAAAATCTTTGACCTGTGACCTCGCACCTGACTCACTCAGCTTCTATCGATAATGAAACTCCACTTCCGAGAGGAGGTATTAACACGTTAATTTAACAAGCTCCACCTGAAAGAGGCGGAATTAACATGTTAACCCCACCTAAAAGGGGATGGGGTAAGATAAGAGAGAGTCGGCTCCACGAATCAGGAATCCGTTTGGACGGAGACCTAGAATATACACCGCCTTAGGAAGTTGATTCAAATTCTATCCTAGGGTAGCTGATTGCAGAACGACAGAACGAGGAAAAAGAGGACCAGCCGCCGCCGTACAGTAAAGGAGCAAGACTTTGCCAGTGGTCCTAACCAGATTCTTAGTATTCTTAGTCAAGAAAGAAACTCTGCCGTTCGTCTCACTTAAACACTCCTGAGAGACTGATATTATCACTAATCCAGAACTGCCAATCAAGAAGAAAAATAAAGAAAGACTAAACATAGAACCAGATCGCAGAACGAATTATCTGGAAGAAAGGAGCGGGTAAGAGAACATACACACGAATACCCTACAAACACCCAACACTATAAACGAAATCATACAAAGAGTTTCGATTCTAGTTCCAAGGGTTTGAAAATGGCCGTCAATCACCAACTACGGGAAACCATAAAACTATGGGCGTCGCTGTTATGAGTTAAAATATCTTCATATATTAAAAAATTTAGAAAATAAAAAAATGATAAAAGATGACCAAAAATTATATTTAGGTTCGATAGAAACCCTAGAATATACAATATGAGTTAAAAATGCCCGAAATCTTTGTGCTATTCAAATCCATCCTAAATCATTCATCGCAGTTCAGTGCAAACTCGTTCGTTATGTTCTTCATGAAACTGAGTCACTTCCTATAATCAGTAGTTTTTCAAAAGTTCAACTGAGAAATTCGCGCACTGCAAAGTCTGTGTGAATCGCATGACACATCCGAACACTCAGATTCCAAATAAGTTTACAACTTGAAATACAGATTCATGATTCAGATATTTCCATCAGAATCCAGACAGCATTCAAGAGATTACGCCTCTCAACTTTTATGTAACAGCCTTCTAATAAGGCTTCTTATTGATCATACGAACCTCATTCTCACGGTCAGATGCTGTTCGCAAACCCATTCATAGTTACATCTATAGATTCATAGATTTTTAAACGTTAAACTATAACAAATAGAGTCTGAACTAACTTGACCAGTTTTCAGTGATAAAAATTCATATAACAGTAAGGTATTTTCACAAAGTTTGTCACTATTAACTTTTGAGATTTCTGGTCTAAAATCTAAGAATAATTACATCATATTTACCTATTCATTTTTCTCCTAATTCTCTTAAAGGTTACCTTCCCCTAGAAATTGGGAACCTTTCATCTCGACAAAACTATTCTAAGTAGTCACTGAGATTAGAGTAAAATAAAGCCACAGCATGTACAAATTAAAAACATTCTCTGTAGCTTTCTTAGGCCATCTCACTACTAAAGTCTGGCCTCCTGGAGCTCTCAAGTAGCTTTATCATCTGAATGATCGAAACATGACGTTAAGAAAGGAACATCTAATTAGACTCGTGCGCAATACTTCTGTATCAAATATTTGAAGCCAAATTAATAGTTTCGGTTCTTCTCCATAAGCCGGCATGGCAGAAGATTCAAGACCTAAAGAAGGTCAAGCCTAAAACAAAAATGACAAGTTAAAGCGGCGATAACAGCAGAGAGATAACTAAATACAAAAGGTAGAATATGATAGTCAATTGAAAAAAAAAATCAATTTGTACCAGTCAATTGAAGCACTGAATATTCGGGTAATATATGTTGATATATATCTAGCCAATGCCGATTGACTGCCTGGAGTGGGCTATTATCAACTAGAGAGGACAGTGAGCAAAGGAACAGGACGATATGATATATAGCGGTCGCTGTTTACATGAACTGCCTTCAAATTCAGCGTTATCTGGGAATAAAACAAATGGAGGACATCCAAATGTCTTAAACAACAAATGGCCGGGAAGATCTTATACAAGTTTTCCGTTTCTGGGAACAAGTGAAGTCACGGAAACAGAAATGCAGCATTTTCTAGGAAGAGCAAATGGGAAGATCAACAGTTTTAGGCAACATAGACTCTCAAAACAGTGACACAAAAAGATAATAGTGAAATAATCTAGCAATGACACATTAACCTTCATAAGCAGAAAGTGGGTGATGTAAGATATAAGAAGAGAAGGTATAAGATGACCACTGATAAAAAACTCAAGCCTTTAGCAACACCAAATAAGGGGGAACATCGCCACGTGTTCCCGAGGTAACGCATAAAAAGTACATTTATTGGCTAAATAAACGTTATAACTTTATTGCCAATGAAGATTAATATAATATAATGACCACTAACTAGAGGAACATAATGAGCGATTGTCTTTGATATCCTACAGATATCTTGTGCAATAAAAGCACAAATACATAATACTCAATGAGGAGATGCCAATGGTTCATTACCCTGGGAAACAGTCGCCTGCGGACATGACTGCCAATACACTAGCTGAAAATGCTACGAAAAGTTGTCAAGGAAAGCGGCAGTTTAATGCTTAAGATGATTTCAGCATTATAGTCATTAAAACATTAATGCATTGGCCGGCAGTGAAAGAAAGTCAGGTGCACTGTAGGTATTACTTAAGGTTGTTTGCAGCGTGCTTTCAGGGCCTAGCTGCTACCATTTTTGTTCATTTTACTGTTCCTCCTGTCATATTATCTTTCTTCATCTTACTTTCCACCTTCTCCTAACACATGATCCATAATGCAACTGCGAGATTTTCCTCCTGTTACATCTTTCAAACGTTTTACTTTTAATTTTCATGACAGCACTGAATGACCTCATAGGTTCCAGTGCTTAGGCTTCGGCATGAATTCTATATTCAACTCAATAAAAGAAAGTAACGAGACTAGTTCACCGAATTCCTTCATAACGCGCTGCCTTCTTCTTTCTGAGGGTACAGCACCTCAGGAACCCCAATGCAAGCAAGCATTTCTGATTGAAGGCTCAAGGTCACAAAGGGACCAAACTGCAGGTTAAAGGGACAGGAAACCACGATCAACATTTGGCAGAGCAGCAGCAGCAGCTTCCTTCTCAGAAAGAGAACAAGCTGTACATCCTTCACAGAGGCTGGTGGAGATGAACAGCAGCTGCAGAAGTTGAAAAGAACTCTTGTGTTCGAATTCACAAGTGGATGGATTTCTTCTATTTCTGTTTAGTTTGAAACGTCATTATCAGTACTCAAAAATACACACACACACACACACACACACACACATATATATATATAGATTTATATATATATATATATATATATATATATTTATATATATATATATAATATAAAACCAATAAAGAAAGTGGAACACGTGGAGAAGATGCCATGTTTTTACCTTGTCGCTTTATGATCCTCATACATATGGATTAGGGAGTGAATGGCAAAAATATAGACCCCACTTTTCCTATGGTTATTTTTCCTGGCTTTCGCAACATACTACTTTGGAGCATTAGAGACCAGCTTGCGTAACATGCTCGTACATAATCATGAGTATTTATATACATATATACATGAAGGTAAGCTTAACAACAATATGATAAAAAATACTTATGGAATCAAAAACCATGGAGGAATCTTGATCCCATTTACAGGCGGTTCCACTGGCTAGAGCCGGTGCCAGCTTTATCTAAAAAGAACGAACAAATGGATTAACTGGAATTCGGTGGATTCTGTTCCAATTATTCATCTGTCCCAGTATTGAATTATCGACGAAACATAACAGGAAACTATTCCTAGATAGAACTCATTACGCAAATCTAGTTTTATGGCCTTTCAGTAATAACATTCAATTAACATTAGAAAACAACGGTATTTCAATCGATGGGATTACTGTAATATGACGTCACCAGTGAACAAATGGGATCATTGTCAAGTTACTCATATAAAGACACATAATCTTTGGGAACAAGTAAGATACCCCTTTTCAATAAATCATCGAGATAATCCTGAGACCAATAAGAAAGATCAAATTAAATCCACTGACATCAGTGTGAAAAAACTTGTAAGGCATCGATGACGCCACTAGTGAAAATACGGCGGCATTACTATGAGACCAATAATACAGAATGATTGAGATTATTTAAAGGTCACTGTGAGATATTATTATTTTTTTTACAAGCCAATAATAAGACCTCTGTCGAATGAGTTAGAGAAAGTACGGCTTCTCTGACATGAACTGGATAGGCCTGAGCTGTTTCTCTAGGGCACTAATAATGATATCCCATTGGCAGTCTCCTTCGAAAAGACGAATCATTATATTTCTTGCTGCTAGCTTACTTTTACTCTACTTAGAAATTAAAGTAGCACTTCTTGTTACCTTGCATCGTAAACTAGAACTGTATTCTGAAAGATACTATTAGTTCAAGATACTATTATTTCTCTTGTCTCTTTTCAATAATTTCACCTCCCACTTCATTGGATAATGATAAAAGAGGTGAGGTGCTAAGTATGAAAAGAAGTTAGGTGTTAAGTATTAAAACCTAGACACATGTCCTCAGAAATCTGCAATTTATTGTATTGACATTTGTAATGATAACCATTTGAGAAAAAAAGACTATAACTCAAGGATTTCAGCTTTTTGTATGGCTATTCTACAAAAATAAATCCTTCCACTAATATGGATTATGGAGAATAATTCAACCAATAATCAATGCCAAAACATCTGTATTTCAGATTAATTTGCATTTCGGAGGCTATGCAATCCTACAAACGAGGACAAGAACAATAATACACGTGTCAATTGAATGAATTAAATTCAATTCTCCACAAGTTCCCCAATTCTGTTTTGCATTCGTACGAGTCACTTACTTCGTCATGTAAACTTCTGTTTGAGTCCATTAAATCCTCCGAGTATTTCCTAAATAGTGGCCCACCCAGGTTTTCGGGGGTCGTTATCTAGGACTAATATTTCTTAGGGGTTACTTTCTTTACGATATTTACAGTCTTTTGTTTATGGTTTTACGGTCATCCGCAACGGGCTTGTACTAAACACGCCGCAAAGGTGGATACGTATCGAGTTACAACCCGTGGGGGTCTCTCTCAAGGAAAGATCTAACTCTTCAATTTCAAAATAAGCCCCTTTTAATTACTTAATGAGAAATACAATGTTATAAGAAAGGGAATCGATTTTGATCGATTTACCATAAACAAGGTCATTCATCTCATTTCTATTGGTCATATCATTAGTTGCTTGACGCACGAATACAGTTGTTTGAGCGACCAAGGACAGTGATTGGATTGCCTAGATAGATTCGAGACATTTCATTGACCTCCCAAAAACCACAAAACTATTTCTAACTAGTCTGAACTTGACAGGACTAACAAATGTTCCACGTTATGCGCCAAACCTTTTTCTGGTCTATGATTTCATTTCGCGCAATCTATTCTGAAACTATCTCTAGGGCTATGCTTTAGAACCTCCAACCAATCAAATGCGTTGTCTTATTTCCAAGATCTATGATTCTAGTATGCAAATCATAGCCCGCGATTCTTTCTCTTTGAAATATGGTCAGAACTCCTACAAAATATTTATTTTATCTTCAGTTAATTGACCTTGATAGTTCTCAGAATTCCAATCCTATATTCAATTTATTGTATTACTCTTCTCCAGCCCACTTCCTTTTTATCTTTTAAAACAATAAAAAACTCGCAAATCCAAATTCCATGTTCAATATCCTTTTTCTAGCCTGATATCTAACCTAATCTCAAAATCCCCACTACCAATCAAAAGGTAAAATTCTGCACAAAACAAATGCAGTCAAAGATACTTAGTTGCCAAAGGTCACAGCGGTCTTAGGAATAATACCTTTCCACTAATCAATAACTGAATAAAGTAAATAATAGACTGAACTCGATACTTCAAAACATATTTTCGGTTAGACAAAACCACAGTAACAGCCTTCAACTTTAATTTGAATTTTATCACTAAATTTCGAGCTTCACAAAATTGACTGTGAAATCCAAGCTTCACAGAAGAATTGTTTGTATTACGAAAGGGCAAATATCTCTGTGAATTCCTGTCCTGAAAAATGGATTTGGTCTTTTGTCATTGAGTTTCTAATAACTACGCAACACCGTAAAAGAATTCCTTTTAAGTTTCCTACAAGTTCACTGTCAACAATTCTCTCAAAGGTATTTCATATTTCTAATTTTTTTTACTAACAATCATAATAATAAAAAGTCGCCACAACAAAAAGTCTTTTAATATTGCATTCGCCTTACTAATAATCATAACGCAGAATTCAAACCGAAGCTGTATGAAAGCCAAATGCAATCCTTCATGATCTATCTGCAATCCTTTGTACGTTCATTGTTCCAAATCGACCCTTCAACAAATGGCTCATTTCTTTTCCATCTCACTCAAGGAACGAGGAATTCTTCCAAATCTAACACTACATTTGAATCTTCTGCATGAGAAGGACCTATTCTGTCAAACCATATTTCTCACGTACTACCCAACAAAAAAGAATAACATCAATATGTCTCCAGCAATGCTTCCTTGCATGACGATTACTTGGATCTTATTTTTCTGACTGAATTTCAGACTAAATACAGTGAATTCCAAATTATTTTATCCCAAAGAAAGCAAATTCCAAATTATATCATTTTCTAACGTTTACTTCAGGTTTGTTTCATCTTTTATTTAAGGCTTAAATCCAGTAGATTTAATTTTATTTAGTGCGTTTGTTTTCCAAACCAAATTTTAAAAAATCTTTTATATCATACTTTCTCTTGTCATTCAAAAGATGCATCTTAAAAAATATACGATTGACTGAAAAAAAGGATCTCGGTAATGTTTCAGCGTTTCGAAATTGTTTGGTGTAATTTTTCTGAAACAGAAAAAAATCATTTTATAAGATTTTCAAGAATAAAATTCGCTCCAGGTCGTTTCTGTCGTCTGATACACCAATGGGCAATCCTAAACCAGATTTCGTTCCTTCTGGGTCTTCGTACAAATCTCACAGAATATCCTCCTCCTCCCGTCAAAAATCCTTCTCTTAAACTCCTTTTCCGATCAGACCCATTTCTTAACTGAACATTTAATTAAATACGAAAATTCTTGGCAATTCGATGTGATTCTGGCGTTAATTAAACACTTTCTAAAGCATACCACTACATTTTTCTATATGTTAATATTACTCTAATCCCTCCACGACTATGAAATGAAAGGCTTCCTCTCAAGGCGCACTCTATTTTTCGGTTTTCGTACCGTTTTCATATATAGGCGACTTTTCTCTCCAGCTGTTGTTAAGCGCACTCAGTGCAAGGCGATAGCTTATTTCAAAACCTCTTTTTTGGGAAAGCTGGACAATATGACATTTGCTGAACCCACAACAAAGTTGTCACAATACAATGTTCTTTTTTAAAAGAATTCTGTATGACAATTTCATTACATTACGGTGCAGATCCTTATGAAATGACGGAATATAAGTGACTAAACTTAAATAGAAAATGTGAATGAAGCCTGAATCTTGACACGGCAGATTCAGACAAGAAGAACTAAGGGATAAGAATTCTTTCAAAATATTAGTCATTCCTTTAGGAAAAGAATCTTTAAAACTAGAATATGAAAGTTGTAATTTCTATAAGAGGTTTTTGGGGCTTTTATATTTGAGAAATAGAGCACCATAACATATCAAATATTTCCAAAAAAGCAGAGTTTAATAATTTACAAAGTAAAGACATTTACACCGCAAACTTGTCAACAAAATACCCGAGATATTGCTCACTACAGCGCCAATCACAAAGAAGAATGACTGGAAAAGACAAGGGTACAGATGCCTAGACTAAACAAGAACAGGTGATTTATTTAAAGACTTATATACCTCTTTCATAAATTAAAGAGTTGATCAGTCAGCTTTAGCAAGACATTCTTGCATTTGGTACACCTCTTATAATATGCATTCTCAGATTCTCGGCAAACTTTAAATAACTTATTACCAATACAATATTTTACTGGTAAAATTAAACATTGTCTTAAATGTCCAGCGTGACGGAAGCGTCCAAAAATTGTTGAAATAATCCGCTCAATGTATTGCTTTTCACACCCAAAATTTCACTAAACCTAAAAAAGCTTTATAATGATGTAAACTCTTTCAGGAATCGATTACCCTTACAGAACTGAAAATAGGCTTATCCACGCTTAGACGACAATCTCTATTTTCTGTAGATTATATCCAACGAAAAGAGGTATGGCGTTATTCACGTCATGAGAGAGAGAGAGAGAGAGAGAGAGAGAGAGAGAGAGAGAGAGAGAGAGCAGAAAATGTGAACGTGAATCTCAAATCAAAGGATTCCCTTTCATATTAATAGACCTTCATAAAAAAACGCACGGTAACAAGAACGGCACCGCGAAGAAAAAAAAAAAAAAAAAAAAAAAACCGAACGTAGGTTTGAGTGTTATTTTCGTCTCATAAGAAAGAATCTAACTTACAGTGGCTGTGATGAGTCTCAGTGTCTTCGTAAGGGTAAAAAGTGATAAAAAAAGAAGTGCTACTGGGGTTGACAATTCTTCTATAAATTATTATTCTATGTTGCTTTGCTTTCAATCTGTACGAGTGAGTTGTGCATTTCTATTATAAATATATACACGTATGTATGCAACTAAATGTGTATGTATATGTGTACATATAAATATATATACATTCATATACATATGTACATACAAGACAATTTTAGTAGCTTCCATGCAATGCTAACCATATTCCAAACCAAACTTGTATCTACAGCGTCTAAAAAATGTCATTTGACTAATATCAAAATGCTCTATGTGGCTGAATTTGAAACTAGTGTAAATGAAGATAGAAAACGATAACAATAGTAACAATCATATATAATAATAAAAATAAGCTATCTCATATCTATATACAACCAATGGCATCCAGTAAAGCCCTGTTCATTATCATATCTGAACAATGAGCTTTAATGAAACCATTTGCTATGTATATACATATACGTATGTGTGTGTGTACAAATTGTGAATATGCATGTTGATACTGTATACTTAAAAACATCAAGTATATTTACACACACACACACACACACGCACACACATATATACAGATAAATATATTCATCCTGAAAAGTCAGTCAAAGAGGCTGCAGCGATTCTCTCTTTTTTGAAAAGGATTTGGATTTGATTCTATTAACACATACGACTAGTATAAGATAACATTTATTTTTAATGAAACAGAATGACTTTCCTTTCATAATCATTTCATTGTCAATGTTAATGAAGACCTCGCCCAGACAAAACGGTCATTTAATAACAGCTCAAAACCGCAGCAAAACAGCATAAAAGGAAGACAGCTTAGCAAGACAAAATTCTTAAACAGCCGTTTTTCATGGGTTTTTGAAAGCCAGGTCTGATTTGGGGCGGTCGGTCCGGAAGAGAGAAACGCTGCCGGGATCATCCAAAGAGTTTAGTGGATCATGACACAAACGTTAGACTTACGTTCTGCAAAAACGCTTCCTGTCTAGAATAGAAGAACGAGTGAATGAGAGTGAAAAGAGTCATAGCAACACAAGGCAAATGTGACGAGTGAAACGGTAAGTGAACAGTCCAGGAATATGCCTACCAGGTCGGTGGCCAGGGGCGTCTTGTCGCCCTCCGGGAGATGGACCTCCATGGCCAAGACGATGCAGTTGGCGATGATGGTCAACAGAACCGCGTACTCGAACGGAGTGGAGATCGCAGTTAAGGAAAACAGTTCTCACCCAGGTTGATTCAGAGGATTAAAAGCTGTTAGTAGTACAAACAATATCGTTATAGGAAATCACCCAGATGGGTATTCTTCCTATTCAGTTTACAATAATACATTTAGAAGAAACGTGTATAATTGCTTGAAAGTACACATGAGTATTGCAAAAACCGCAAAGTGTAGAAAATATCTGAAACAAAAATTGCATTTTTGACACCTTATGTTAAGTGGTTAAGTGGATAAATAGATTGGCACACGTGGACTATAAAAAAGAAAAAAAAAGAAAACAAAACAGGTTCAAATCCAATGGGTGACATTTATTAGCAAAGTAGCTACAATGAATTCAAAATTAATGCGTATTTTGCCGCAGACAATTCGAAAATCTGAAAATGACGAAAGTACACTTACCTCGCCGATATAATATACATACATACATACATACATACATACTACATACACACACACACACACACACACACTATATAATATATATATATATATATATTATATATATATATATATATATATATAATTAAACTATAAATGTCCTTTAATATCTAATTCCTCTACCTCGAAACTAATATATTTCTATATGTTAACAGCAGGGGAATTGTCTGGTTGATAATAATTATCATCAACTAAAAAAATTCCTCTTCGGTTAAAATATATGAAAATATTATTAATTCCGAGGTAGAGCAAATTGGATATTAAAGGACAATTATAGTTAATGCATGTATATAAATCACGGTGATGTGATAAAAATGTGCATGTATATATATATATTTATCTCTCACTCTTTATATTTCACTTTCACCTTGGCAGGCGATAATCTTGATTACAAATATATATATATAATATATATATATATATATATATATATATATATATATATATATATATATATATATATATATATATATTATATATATATAAATATATATATATATATATATATATCATATAAACCACAATTACTATTGCACCCATACTGTGGTTGTCGAACCGTCAGAGAACACCCTGCTCCGAAAACGTCAAAAGACGATGCTTCATACACCTATACATAAAGATTCATGAACAGCACATATAATGCGTCACTCAATCTGGCATGCACTCTCGCTTCCCGAATGTTAGGGCCCCTCCTCTCCATCACCTCTTTCTCACTTGATCCATCTAGCTCTTTCTATGTCCTCCTCTCTTTTTTTTTCCTCTAAACACTTTCGAATTCTGTTCTGTCCACATAACACAGCCACCTCAAATCCCTTTCGCCTATGCAATTCTACGTCACTTCTGCGGATTTCCACATTTCTCTCACACCCGTTCTTCACGAGCCAGGTTTACAGAGAAAACAATTAACCGTTACATCTTCCACCTTCTTCATTCTTTCATATGCGACTCACATTCATAATTCTCTTCCGTAATGGAAAGTTGACATAAAAGTCCATTCGTGATCTCTCTCCCTCTGTGTATACATATATATATATATATATATATATATATATATATATATATATATATATATATATATACTTAAAAAATCACATTAGATGCACGTGACTTCATTAAATAAGCGAACACCACAGGAAAATGATAGGCAGAAATCCAAGCGCTTTCGTCTCTGGCTGAGACATCGTCAAGGAACGAAAGAGCTTGGATTTCTGCCTATCATTTTCCATTTTCCTGTGGTATTCGTATATATATTTCCAATATTATATATATATATATATATATTATATATATATATATATATATATATACATGTATATACTCATATATTGACAAAATGTGTCCAGAGAACACTAAGAAGGTGTTCACAACCACAAATAGGAACTGATGAATCCTGAACATGCTCTTTCCTTTAAAGTACGCCTCCTAAACCATCTCTCAAGAATTTTCTAAGCCTTTCTCTCCCCACCAATATCAACTCCGGAATAATGCTTCATTTCACGAACCAACAACCTTCCGTTCCTTTCCCAAGAATGAACCATTACTCAACACTCTAAAACCCGATCCCTGCACCTACACTAACCTGTTTACCACTTCTTCTACGCCACATTATCTCCATTTACTCTCACTTCTACGTAAACGAATCTTCTCAACAGTCTCTCTCTTCCATTCGAGTTGTCCCTCAAAAGTTCACTTCCTAAATAGCAGATGTCTTGACAACAACCTCATGTAGTCTGAGCTTGGTATCCTTGTAAATTCCAATATTTATGTAAACTTTTTTCACATCCTTCACATACTCTGTGACTTACCTCATTTTTCACACACCCCCACCCCCAAAAGAGTACAAATAAAACGTTACCATTCTTCCATCACAGTGTCGACACTCATTGCTGCGTCTTGACAGTTTCCATTCCTATGATTTCGCTAATGATTTTATGTACTTTTAACTCCTTCCCCGTACAAAACCTTTCACTAGTTTCAACGGCTTCCCTAACATACATTCCACATTCCACTCGTGACCCTTGTTATCATGTACCTATGCATCTTCAACTATAGCGGTTTTTTCTGATTCTCAGAATAGATAAACAACCACGAAAATAACAAATCTTTCACTCACGACACCAAACAAGTCACAAACAGAACAATTTCTGTATCAGTTACCAAAGATGGGAATATGCACACTGCTAACAGAGGAAAGCAGCCAAATAGAAAAGGACATAAAAGAGAGAGAGAGAGAGAGAGAGAGAGAGAGAGAGAGAGAGAGAGAGAGAGAGAGAGAGAGAGAGAGAGAGAGAGCACTCTGCAGTAGTATATAAGTTTAAAGAAATCTCTAGTGGAAATATTAAAAAGAAAAGAGAAAGAAGATATAAACACAAAACGAAAAGAGGTATGGGGGGAATGTCGCATGAAAGACAGGATTCGTCCTAAAATTGAAGAGGGGGATATAGGAGGTCACAACTAAAATAAGATTTTTAGCCTAACAAACTCCGGTGTATTTCAGGGAATACCGAGAATCCCGATGACGTCCAACAGCATTTCGTAAAGTCATCCGACTCGTAAGAGAGCGAGAGACAGAAAAAAAAAATGACCCATGGCTGAATCAGTCTCGAAAAGATAAACAAGCGTGGGCGGAAACTTTTGGGCGGGAACTTGGAGTATTTGGCGCCACCATGACCCAACGCCAGACCGCAGTGCAGCAAACATACAAACACACGTACATATATATACTCACACAGGCTCACAGAACGACCCGCGCACACACATACATGCTGATATAATGTCCATACTTCCATGCTCTCCGCAGTCCGATATCTTGCCTTTCAACACTTCAACCTCTCTCTCTCTCTCTCTCTCTCTCTCTCACCATACACACACAAATTTATATATATATATATATATATATATATATATATATATATATATACGCTATATCTATATATATATTTTATATATATATATACCTATATGATATATGATATATATATATATATATATATATTATATATATCTATATATATATTTAGATATATATATACCTATATATATATATATATATATATATATATATATATATATATATATATATATATATATATATATATATACACAATGTGAGCAATAATCAATTTCCTGGCACTGAATTATAACAGATGGCATAATGAGTTTCTAAAGTTAGACGAATGATTAGCTCTCACGTAATCAATAGCCACGCGTGTTAATACATTACAAGTTCACTTCAGCGAGCATATGCACGCAAGAAATGCAATTAGTTGTAGGCGTGCACATAGTAATGAAAATATACCTTTGAAAGTTGGCATTTAGGTGGGGAAGAACTCAAAAATAATCTTTAACTTATATGTTTACAAACATACTATTTGAACAGGAGACGTTTCTGTCGCTAGTGAATGAAAATATGAATAACTGAAATGGGATTCTTCGAGAGAGAATATAATCGTTGTCTGGACAGGAATCAATAAATGGAGCGAGAGGGAATCCTTGGAATTATTGCACTTACTGATATTAAATGTTTTTTCTCAGGTCTCGATATAATATATATTATATATATATATATATATATATATATATATATATATATATATATATTTTATATATTATATCGAGACCTGAGAAAAAACATTTAATATCAGTAAGTGCAATGTGTGTGTGTGTGTGTGTGTGTGTGTGTGTGTGTGTGTGCGCGCGTGTGTATATGTATATATGTATATATATATATATTTATTACATTTATGTGTGTTTATACATACACACACACACATACACGCATATATATATAAATATATATATATATATATATATATATACACACACAGTAAACCCCCACAAATATAAGGTGGCCACTTTGTATAATGCTGACTTTGTTACAATAAATAAAAAACATATATCCGTTATCTAAGATCTCAATGAGCTCACATAATTCATATAAAAATGTATCTATTCGTTTCTTTTCAAGGAAGCTGAAACAGGTAATAGAATCCGGCCAAGTCTGTTTAAAAAAAGATTTTTTCTCTGAACGGATACAGTAACCAGTAAAAATAGATACAGAGGACAGGAAGTTGCTGTCAGTAGCTGACATTTTAAGCGTATTGTAGAAGACACATTTGTTTTGGTCACATGTTCATTTTAGGCTCTCGTAGTGCCCTGGAATTCTTTTTTTTGTGATAATTACCCCCAGAGATCAAGATGCGCCCAAACGAGTGAAAAGAGCGGCTGCCTCTGTTGTGAAAAGAGAAGAAGAATATATAAGAACGATAGAAGAGAAATACACGAGGCATAACCGACTCTTGCATGCAAAGCCTAGCACAATCTACCCAGTGAAAGGAGCTGCCATAGTACAGCGTCCAAAGCAACATACCAACACTTTGAACCAGGTACTGTACGGGTCGATGGCTTTTGATTGAGCTGTCATGGAGGCTCCACTGAACGGATGGGCTATGGACACACGAGAAGAATCTTCTACGTAGGGCCTGATGCATTCAACAGAGACAGAAGTTGATAATCGCGAAGGGATTTTGAGCAGAATCCCAAGATTCACAGGACAATTGCAAGAAAACACCACAAACAGCGCCTTTGAAAGTGACACATCAACCTATCACAAACTTGTCATTTCTATATTTTAAACCGACAAAGTTATCGATGAACATTGCAGGATAATAGATAAAGTTTGGTCTTTTGAAGCCATACAAACAGTTAAGACAAGCAATTAAGAGCTTGAAGAAAGATTGCAATAGGGTTAGAGCCGTTTTCAGAGGAGAACTGAAAACGAGGAACACTCCTGGAGAGCAGAGTCAACAGCGCAGGAGAGGGCGTGAGCTGGATGGGCCCCATACACGGTCAGTGACGAGAAAAAGGAGCGTAACAGAGAGGAGGAAAACTCTTGGGACTCCAACACAAATAGGCTAACGGGTCAAGGGTAGCTTCCGCTTCGCCCTTCTTCTTCGTCTCTCGAACCTTCGTCATTTCCCTTCTTCAAGAGTCAGGCCTGCCTCTTCCCCTCGAGGTGTGACTCGAGTCGAGGGTATCACGAGAAACTAAAGAGGGTATCACGAGAAACTGAACTAAGCAATCGTAACAGAAAAGAAAACTGGCTCACATGAATAAAAGGTGATTATGTATTTAGTTAGAAACTTCGGTACCCGAACGTCTGTCACAAGCTTCATAGTTATTAGGACTCATCATCATTATTGTCACTGCTCTAGTGGCGCTCTGTGTTTTCTTCGTACTGTGCCTGAATTCATATAGGACTTACCAGAAAAGTCTAAATTTCCTCAGAGAAATTATAGAGAACTAAAACCCAGGAACAGATCCTGGTAAACACAGATTGATGCTTCAAGGAGCTGTTCGACCTCCCTTTCATTCACAAGAATCGGCGTCCACATCAATTTCATACTGACCATTTACGACATTGCAAGATGCAAAAAGGACAATGAAAGTTAGCCTTGAATAAACAGAAGTGGAATCAGTCTCCCAAAAGGAAAGGGCCAACCACTGCAAAGAATTAAGATGCATGGTATGTTCTCATAGCCGTGTATACATACATACATACATACATACGTATATCTACCAAAGCACAACCACACACATACATATATATCATATATAATATATATATATATATATATATATATATATATATGATATATATTATATATGGGGATACAATCCACAATGAAGTAAATTCCTCTTGTAGTTTAAAATATATATTTACTTGTATAGGGATTAAAGCTTTCGAACCATCAACTGTGGTCTTGTTCACTAAAGTGTGATATGTCACTCAAGGAACTGACAAGAAAGAGCACAAGCATTTGAAAAACAACGGTTAGGAAACAAGCTAGTTCAAATAATGAATGATCAGGCGGTTGAGCCCTCGTTCTTTCCAGAATTCGTCTTGATCTTCGTGGGGGAATGTTTCTATTGTCAACTGCTTGTTCAATGGTGTTGGGTGGTTAGTTGGAGAAATGACTGAGTGGAGTAAACAGGAGAGGAAGCAGCATCGTTATTGGCACATATATTTCTAAAGTTTGAAATTTTCCCTTTCCTACATATCTCCTCACAAATAGCTGTATTTTCTGTAATGCCAGTATTTCCTGCAAAGGTCTCGTTTAATGAAATTACGCCCCTTCTACTACTCGTCTCAAAGTCCGGTCGTTACATGCAAAAAACAACCTTTGTACCTTTAAAATTTATAGCGTGGTTTTTCTCCCATGTATGTTGCGCAATTGCACTGTATGAACTTCCCCTTCTGCAAGCAGCAACGTGTTTCTTCCCTTCTCTTATCAATGGAACGTCCGCTTTCTCCCCACGTAACATTCATTGCAATCACTACAAGGATTACATATACTCCTACATTCTCTCTATTACCCGGGTTATTTTTAATGAGTTTCTTCTTGATTGTACTATTGTACTGAAAAAACTACGTTGAAGCCGTTCTTTTTTCCTTTAAGCTGCCTAGAAAATTTATTAAGTTCTCTATTATAAGGAAGAGCAAGAGATGCCTTAAAATCTGCCTTTTCAGTTATATCATGAGGGGCGTAAAACATCGATCTAGCTTTAGATAGAGACTGTAGTATGAAAAACTTTGGGTAACACAGTTTAGTAAAACTATCTACCAAGAAATTTATTTCGGCGTCAATGAACTGGGGATCACATATTCGGTATGCTCGAAAAAACAAATTGGTTAAAACGTTGTGCTTTACTTTCGGTTCATGATATGAAAAGTTATGGATATAGGTGTTTGTGTGGGTGTTCCTCCTAATACGCTGAATTTAAAGTCACTACTCACTGTGTCTCTATGAACTACCATATCTAGAAAGGGAAGCCTATTTTCCATTTCCTTTTCCACTGTAAATTTAATAGAGGGCAAAAACCATTAAGCAACTCTAAAAACCTATGAAAGGCTTCCTCGCCGTGTCTATAAACAATAAAAAAACATCATCTACATACCTAACCCAAATTTCAGGCTTGATGTCTTCTGGTAGTGTGTCAACGTAAACCTTTTCGAAAAATTCCATACATAAGTTAGCCAATATAGGGGAGAGAGGTGAGCCCATCGAGACCCCGGATTTTTGTTGATAGAACGAACCATTAAACTCAAAAATTGTAGATTCAACGCAAATGTTAATCAAATGACTAGCTTGTTTCCTAACCGTTGTTTTTTCAAATGCTTGTGCTCTTTCTTGTCAGTTCCTTGAGGTGACATATCACACTTTAGTGAACAAGACCACAGTTGATGGTCGAAAGCTTTAATCCTATACAAGTAATATATATTTTAAACTACAAGAGGAATTTACTTCATTGTGGATTGTATCCCCATTTACTTAGAGGTACGACATAGTACCTGGCTTCTGCATATATATATATACTATTACCAAAAATAGTGTATGTCCATTTATCCTAATATCAACTGGGAATATAATCAAATTCATGGGAACCACACAGTGCTTCATCATAATCTGCACTCTGGAAGGAGGTTTGCAGCAAAGGATGCCAGGCAGAAGTGGAGGATGAATCCTAAACACCAGCTAATCCTGGAAATAGCAAAGCAGTAAACAGATATGGTGATATTTTTCCATTCTTCCCTGATTTCATGACATATTTTAGGGCAACATTTCTTTCTAATAAGACAATGCTCGCCAGATAGACTACTTTCAGAAAAAAATATCTCAATCAACAAAACCAGAAACTAAACCGAGAAGGCTTCAGGTAGTTAAGTTCTTCAGAACAGACAATAATGGAAGTGAGGGCGGGTTCGACTATCAAGATGGCGTTCTTGAAATTTTTCATAAGACGGGGGGCTGGGGGGGGGGGGTGGTTACCTTCCGCTGTTATTCAATAAATATATTACTGTTATGGTGCAACGATCCCGTTGTCTTAACGACCGAGCATTGTATCTCATCACTGAATAAGAATACTCTATGACGTTGAAATGAATGATAAGTGGAAAAATACCTGTGACTACGAAACATAACAACTGATAACTACAAATATTCAAAATAGTCTTATATGAATACGAACACAGTTGAAAAAGCAGATAACCAGATGATGGAATCCCCATCTATTAAAGTGGAACTGCCCTTTCACCCCCATCATTAGAAGAAAAGTCAACACTGGCGTCTTGCTGCAGTGAAACAGGAATAAAGGCTACAATGAAGCCCACACAATGACTGCTAATATTTACTGTAATACATAACTCTCATGAATAAAAGAAAACACGTTTGAAAAAGTTCATACACGATTTCATGAACATTGCAACTCCCAGTGAACATACTGCATGATTACGAATGGATCCTTTGGCGAATTTTGTTATCAGTACTCAAAATAATCATTAGAGACTGACGATGCTTGTGACATGTGCCAAGGTTAAAACTTGATTGCGACCTGTCAGTTGTTATTAGCACTGCTCAAAACGGGACTCCAATCCTACGTAGACGCTACAAAAGAAGTTTTCTTAGCTAGTGCCCAGATACGAAAACGAACCAGATCCAAAAATCTTTAGTTTATGAAATAAATTACACATAAATATCAAATGTGAAAGTCAAGAGAGAGTAAGTAGAATCTAATTACATGAACTAGTGTTTGCATAGATATATATATATATATATATATATATATATATATATATCTCATATATATATATATATAGAGCAAAAAAAGGTGGAAAATGGCGTAAATAAGCAGATTAGAGGAAGTAAGAAAATATAAACAGGGTTACTAAACAAACTAACCGGCGATTTAAGACACTGATTTCACAGAGAAAAAATAGTTACATTGCAA
>NC_061108.1:36834672-36857172 GCF_015104395.2 Macrobrachium nipponense
TGTACGTTATCGTTCTCTCTGGGATGGTCACCATTATTTTTTACAATGTTTTTTCACATCCAAGAGGGAAGTGAGCCCATTCATCAATCAATCACACACACACACACACACACACACACACACACACACACACACATATATATATATATATATATATATATATATATATATATATATATATTCATATATATATATATATATATAGTCAATACAACTTTTCTTCATTTCCATCTAAGGTTAGTTTTGGCTTTCAGATCATTGTCAATTGCAATTTTTGTTACATTTACATAAATACAACTATATATATATATCAATTAGCCTATTAGTTAAAGGCATTATTCCAAACAGTTGAAAATATAGGGCGATGATACTTATATAATGAAAGCTATTCTACCTTGAAACTATTTTAGCATTTGAGTTGATAAAAGAAAATTAGCTTAAAGAAAACTTCAGCCCTTTGTTGCAAGAGAAAAATCCCCATAAATAGGAAAACACGACTATATATATATATATATATATTATATATATATATATATATATATATATATATATATATATATATATATATAGAGAGAGAGAGAGAGAGAGAGAGAGAGAGAGAAGAGAGAGAGAGAGAGAGAGAGAGAGAGAGAGAATGTTTTTGAAAGATGATGTTATTGATATCAAGCTCCAATCATTAAATTGCTTTTCGCGCCAAATTCTGTTATGGGGAATCAAACTATAGAGACAAAGTAATGAACATCTTTGAAAAGAGGCCTGTTAGGAGTCTCAATGGTAAAAAAGAAATAATAGTTTTAATGAATTAGTTCTGCGTCTACGAATTTTTTTGTGTCGACATTTTTCCACTGATATCTCTACAAAAACAGTTATGTTACTAAACAAATCCATCGGTCTTTCTTGACGCAACTTCCTAGTCAAGTATTTCCCTCCAATCATTCAGCATTTCTTAACGAAGCAACTTTTAAATAAGTCATTGTAAACGACCAGTCACTTATTCAACTGGCTGTTCATAAGCATGAAGTCTTCATCATAATATCTTTCCCTAAATCAAAGGTTCTCTAATAATCATTATATCTCAACGTCGGTTAACCTTATCTTAACAACAGACATTTAGACACACACACACACGCATATACACAAACACACACACACATATATATATATATATAATCTATATATATATATTGTTTATATAAATAAGAAAATAACAGTCTTTCCTAACCAACTTTTTCTTTCTAATGAACATTCCCCAGAGCTTTAATAAAATCACGATCCACAAACATATCAACTCACGAAGAAGCATCTTTCCCGCCTCACTTAAGCTGGAAAGAAATACCTCTTACTTAGCTTCGGGGTCCCGCTACTGATCTTGCCACACCCAGTTTCAGAACCATAATCCCCACTCCCCCATCTCTCTCTCTCTCTCTCTCTCTCTCTCTCTCTCTCTCTCTCTCTCTCTCTCTCTCTTTCCTTCTAAACATAGCTGAACCCTATTATCCTCTTCTCTTTAACTTTTAAATAGCCATCTACATAGTCTATTTCGTTTTCTTTTAAAGTTTGTATGCTCCTCTAGATATAGTCTTTTACCAATTTTCAGCATTGCTAGCGGATATCATTCCGTTTTAGTTTAGGCTCAATGAAAAAAATATCCTCTTCAACTCTCTCTCTCTCTCTCTCTCTCTCTCTCTCTCTCTCTCTCTCTCTCTCTCTCTCTCTCTCTCTCTCTCGGATCATTTAGGAAGTGACTATAAGTCAGGGCAAAAAAATGGCTGCGACCTTTCAATTAACTTTCCTCTCTTCCTTCTTTTTCGACCAAGAAGCTGACAGTCGACCTTTTCATGTCGGTGAAGGAGGGTCGTTTCTTTTGAGATGAAAACAAAACAAAAGCCCAAATCTTTTTAACATTATTAAAAACCATCCGTCAAAAAATTTTCCTATGTGCAACACCGTAACAATTGATCTCAGTCTAACCTCATCGTATAATTTAGTTGCAAACTTTTATTTTGTCTGTATTCTCTCGTTGCGTTTTCACACTGATGCTTTACGCCTGCCGCCAACCGTTCCTGTTCTCACCCACTCTTTCTTTTCACCCATTTGAATGCAGACACATCACCATGCGGTCTCATCTGACGTTTGCCCGGAAGTGAATGCTCCCATTATAAATTGCAAAGACTGGGCACCCAATTCCCAGCTGAAGACTTCAGTTTTCTTAGGATCAAAGAAAAAATACGCAGAGCATCTAAGCAAATAGGTTTATTTTCCCTTTTATGGTCACTTTCTTCACTTCATTTCCATCTACGTATATTATATTATTAATGCGTTAGCCACGCTTTAATTCTCATCTCTCAAGAGAGAATAAAAAAAAGAATAGGAATGAAAATAAATAAGAAGCCAAGTCCCTACTTCCCTTCATTCATCACCACCTCCCTCCTCATTATCATCATCATGATCCTCGCCTCTTTCTCTAAACCCCACCCTCAGCCCTCGCCCCCCAGATGCCCCCCGCCCTACACACCCACTGTCCGGACGCAGCAACCACATCTCCCATTGGATAAACTCAGCCCATTATAAGATCCGGGAACCTTTTGCCAGCCAGCAGGAAGTTCCCTCCCTACTAGTCCGTCTCAACACTAACTTCTTGATGCATGGTCCCTCAGGGACCCCCAGCCGCGAGAAGGGAGTAGAGAGAGAGAGAGAGAGAGAGAGAGAGAGAGAGAGAGAGAGAGAGAGAGAGAAAGGAAGCAAGCTAGAAATGAATGGAAAGAGATGGAATTCAAATGGTGGAGGAGGGGGGAAAGGATACGAGGAGCAACATATGAGGGAAGAAGAAAAGATTGCACGAGGAGTAACGTAGAAAAATAGAAAAATGAATGTGAAGAGTACACTGTGAGATGGGTGGATGGGGGAAATGACACGAGTGTGAACCTTAAAAGAAACAGGAAAAGATCTAACGGAGCACTGCAAGAAAAGATATAGTAACTCCGAAAAGTATGTAATGAAATACACAGTAACAGAGAAAAGATAGGATAAGATGAGAGTACCAAAATGGGCAAAGAGAGGATAAGATATGAGCTCCAACATGGGCAAAGAGAGGACAAGATAAGAGTCCCAACATGGTCAAAGAGAGGATAAGAGTTCCAACAAGGAAAATAATAGGATAAGAAAAGAGTTCCAACATGGAAAAAAATAGGATACGATAAGAGTTTCAACATGGGCAAAGAGAGGCTAAGATATGAGTACCCACAAAGGCAAAGATAGGATAACATATGAGTACCAACATGGGTAAAGAGAGGATGAGATATGAGTACCAACATTGGCAAAGAGAAGATAAGATATGAGTACCAACATGGGCAAAGAGAGGATAAGATATGAGTAGCAACATGGGCAAAGAGAGGATAATATATGAGTTTCAACATAGGCAAAGAGAGGATAGAATATGAGTACCAACATGGGCAAAGATAGAATAACATATGAGTACCAACATGGGTAAAGAGAGGATAAGATATGAATAGCAACATGGGCAAAAGGAGGATAAGATATTAGTATCAACATGGGCAAAGAGAGGATAAGATATGAGTTCCAACATAGACAAAGATAGAATAACATATGAGTACCAACATGGGCAAAGAGAGGATAAGATATGAACACCAACATGGGCAAAGAGAGGATAACATAATTGTATAGCAACATGGGAGAAAAGAGGAGAGGTGGAAATGATATGAAATGAAAAAAAAACGAAGGAAAACTCGAGAGGATGCGACCTTCTCAAAATAAATGAACATGCATGAAGTAATGATAATAACCAAGGTAAGAGAAACAAAAAAACTCAACGTTTACCAATAATAGATGATGAAAGGGAGCAGTAGTGATCAAATGGTCAAAATAACACCGAGACGTCAAGAGATATCATAAGGTGACAATGAAAATACGACGAACACATGGTCATAGTTTAATTAAGAAGAAGAATATTGTTAAAAAAGAGAAACCGAAGAAGATAAAGGATTAACAAAAAGGAAATACCTGGAAGAAGAGGAAACAGAAAAATGAAATAAGGAAGATGATGAAAGAACTCATCACCGTGACAAGGTAAAGTGGCAAGGGAAACGTTCGAGAATAAAAGGGAGAGGAAAAGCCACAGAACAAAGGGAAGGAAGAGAAGGGGACACGGCTAAGGGGCGAGACGATAAAGATGGGATCTGGTGCAAAAGGTTAGAACACCTACCACGATGATTTTTTGTGTTGCAAACAAGCGGGTACCGTTGGTTGGTTAGCTGGATGCTTTGCTTAACCAAATTATGATGGAATAAAAACACGATGCCACAAGATAAAGTTTAAAAAGAGGATTAACAGTATGACAGTACTGTTTACATACATACACACACACACATATATATAAATACATATATATATATATATATATATATATAATATATATATATTATATTTATATATAATATTCTATAGTAATATACATACACACACGTAAATATAGATATATAGATAGATATATATATATATATATATATATATATATATATATCTATAATATATCTATATTTACGTGTGTGTATGTATATGATATATCTATAGATATATATATATATATATATATATATATATATATATGTGTGTGTGTGTGTGTGTGTGTTTGTGTGTATGTACCACAGTACTGTCATACTGTTAATCCTGCTTTTTAAACTTTACCTTGTGGCATATATAATATATATATATATATATATATATATAGATATATATATATATATATATATATATTATATAATATATTTTAATATATAAAACAACGATCACTCCAAGATGTTAAAAACCAGTGCAAACACAAAACCTCTTTGTCTCAGATTCATCTTTATCCCATACATTTAAGAAGGAAATACACTAGTTTAAAGCCTAACTTTATTGCCATATATACGAAGAGGGCAGTAATAAAGGAAAAAAATTTTAGCTGAAGGCATCAATGGAAATAACTGGACACAAAATCATACATATAAAAAATTGTCCGAGGTATAAATTAAGGAAATTATAAAAACATAAACAGTAACTTTTTTTTTTGGAAAATGCAAATATATAGTGACTTTTGAACGGCATGTTAAAGGCAATTGCAAAACAAAAAGTAAAATAAAACGAACAAAAATATATGCAAATGTGGCTTAGTTGCTGCGACAAATGAGTACACACACAAATGTATGTAGGAAAGAACAATTTTTGTAAAGTTCTCATAATATAAGCACGTTCATTTAGACTAACGTGAACTAAAATGAAGATGCAGTTCTAAATGAATCTCCCAAATGAAAAGCTACGTCAAGTAAGCTCAAGTGTTCTGGGAGAATTTAGCGATATTGCTTATTCTTGAATGAGTCCTTCCTTAGCTTAGCTAATGTGGGCAGAATAGCTACAACTGCTGATCAGAAAGCAAGAGGTTCATCACTTCAAAGTTTGGGACGGACAATGAAATGCAGTAAACGGTACAATAACTGAGCAAACTCATTTTCCCATTTTTATGAACACCTTAGACATCATTTAGCACCAAGTTGTGCCACTATGTTAAATACGATTATTGTAGTGAACAAAACAAGCCAGGCACTACAATTGTAACTAAGCCTGTTACGGAAGTGTCGACAACAACTACTCTTTAAGGACAGCATTTCAGGAAGTTTTCTCAAACACCGAGGAGTGTGAGAGAGAGAGAGAGAGAGAGAGAGAGAGAGAGAGAGAGAGAGAGAGAGAGAGAGAGAGGGAAACAATGGTCACTACTGTTATCCGTAAACAGTTATGATCACGTCATTTTCGGACAGAGAAAGGTACAGCAGGGTGGAATTTAAGCCAGTGGAACAGGCTAACAAGTATGCTGTTGTAGTCCAAACCCGAAGAAATATAGAAAGGAGTGCTGGGGTTTAATCGAAAGAAAGATATAGACTGTCTCTTGAAAGACGGAAGATTATAAAAGTCCGGAACAAAAACATGCAGATAATTGCAAAACCAGCCGAGGACAGGAAAAATGCTCGCTGAGCGATTTCTACTGGGTGCATGCTTGACAGGGTAGCCTGACAGGTATTTCCAGGCTAAAAGTTAGGAGCAGTCATTCTATGTGAAGGTAGATGCTCCTCTACCACGATGTAAACAAACAAATAGACTTTCGCTAGATGACCAAAACAAGTCATTTGGCGCTTATAGATTTAAAGTAGACCGAATCATACTTTACATTTTGTGTTCTTGCGTGCCAGGGACCAATGCACTTACTATATATTTCCTTTTGTTATTGACATTTTGAAGTACTACTCTTGGACGATATATATATATATTGCCAATTCGCCGACGAAGAATTGGTGAAACTGTCTCCATAAAAAAAATAGGTAGACAGAACTAGCCAAAATAGGGTAAAGAAAACCCGGTGCACCGAGTAAAATGAATACGCACGACCGTCACCTCTAAAGTTTTTGCAGACGGCCGCCAATAGGTAATCAAAATCTTTACGCAATTTACCCTTCTGCATAACAAAAAATTCTTGATAGTATAGAAGGCGGCGACAACGTTCAATTCTCACATATGGAACATAAAAATGGGATCTTTTTATCGTGTAAATAAAGTGAACCTTATAATTCGAATTTGAACAGGTCAAATGAATAGCAGAGCACAGCAAGAAAGGATACATCTTTTTGGCTATATGGGAAATAATTCCTTACTTATGTCAATCTTGACAAATACGAAAGACCGATCATGAATATGCAGAGTGGCAGTGTTTTCAAATGGTATCTATTGCTCGCACTGAAAACTTTTTAAGTAATAAAATGCATTGTAGTACTGGTTAGTTACGTATGTAGTTCCTCATAGTTTGTATTCGGGCCGCATGCTAATATATACTGAAGTACGTTACCATTGGAAAAATATCCCTAATTATATCGGATTGGTATAACGTCTACATTTTTCGAAATGCGACATCTTAACAGATATTTACTATAGGTGTTTGTCATTTAAATATACATATAATCGCTATTTAAATTCGTTACATGTCTAAATTTGTATGTGCATTTTGGAAATCGTAAATCAAAGCAATTACACCATAGAGATGTGACAACCACGGAGGAATATACTTTCGTCGGACGTTTTGAGAACCGTACGACAGACAATCCAAGTAGGCTTTAAGAGAGAAATTATTGAAGGTCTTGGAGAATGAGAAGCTGAATTCAAAAAAGGATTTGTAAATCCCCTTATGATGGTTTCCGCCTATAAAGAAAAGGATCTGACAGCCCCGCAGCCCAGTATTATGGGAGGTCTTACCATGTTAATCATGTAGAATTAATTGTAACCATGCATGAAAAAAATCAAAGGCAAAGTTAATATTGGAGGAGGCTTGTCCTGTTCTTTGTAGCAAATAGTGAACTGACACAGGGTAATGTTATGTCATCTTTGCAATTGTCCTTCCTGTGGATATGAATGTGAAAAAAAAGACGTTGAAGATTGAAGAGGTGGTTTGCATAGGGGTAGCAACGAACACTTGAAAAAACTTACAATTTGCAGATAGCTCTGTTTTGATCAACAACATACCACAAGATTTACAAAGATTGCTTCACAGAATACATCGTACATGCATACATACATATGCACCCACAGATGAAATAACACTGGATGAAGAGAGGTTCCTAGGTTGAAAGTTTCAAAATTCTAGAACACCAGAACCCGATACCGATTCTCATAAGCTGAAATTTTTTGAAAGACGAAAATGAGCCATTTAGGCCAACGCGGGCAGATGAAAAGCGTATGCATATCAAGTAAACCAAAATTGCACATAATACTAATATTGAACTGTACTCTAGTGCGAGCTACATTTCTATATAGACATGACTCATCTATGGCAATGAAACTGTAATTAAAATGTTTTATCCAATGTTAAGTAAAACTCTAACAAGATAATTTGGAGTCAGAAGCCAACATAAAACCTTATGAAAGTACCACAAACGTATAGATGTGATAGAGAGAGAGAGAGAGAGAGAGAGAGAGAGAGAGAGAGAGAGAGAGTAGCAAATAATAGTGTCAACTGGGCTCCTGTGGGCACCAGCAGAGTAGGAAAACCCACATTGACTCACATGACAACTATGAGATGCGGGACTCAGGGTGAATGGATGTCTGTAGAATTGAAAGCACGGGAAAGACATAAACTTCTCTTTTGATGCTTTATGGCCCCTATCCTACGCCTCCTCTTTTAATGTTTTACTTGTTCCTATTCCATGTTGATGCTGTCATTCTGACTGTCATCTTGGAAAAGCATTTGCCTAAGCCAACTTCTACTGAATGTATCATCTAATCTGCTATCAATTTCACATTAGCAAGTGCAAGCAAGGCCAAATGGTATGTGTTAATTTCGTATTAATCCGCTTGCAAACACTACCCGATTTCACAGGCCTTCGCGTCTTACGTCGTTAGAGGCGATATATGTATATGCATATGTATATGTTTATGCATATGTATATGTATATATATATATATATAATTATACATATTATACATATAGTATATATATACTATATATAATAAGAGAGAGAGAAAGAGAGAGAGAGAGAGATCCAAAGTTAAGCAGCAGAAGTACCTGCAGGGAAGCTCACAGATATAAGTTCATTATTATGCAGAAGTTATGTAATTAAACTTTAACTCTCTTCCAAAACCGTTTGGAATAATCTTTGCATATAAAACACAAAGTTATTTAAATCACCTTTCGTAAAGGGTCCGCATTAAACACAAACACACGCTCGCACACACGCTCACCAATACACATGCACACACAGACACAAACATACATTATTATATATTATCTATTATATATATATTAATAGATATATCTTAATAATATATAATAATATCTACTATTTTCAACGGTTGGCTTGAGGGACGTACTAGAAACAACCAAGTTACCCAATCCCTGCTAGAGTCATCTAGATAACGATTGAGGTTTCAGTAAAGGGAAATATCAAACAGTTAAAAAACAACCACATGTTTAAACAAATTTCTTTAGACACAACTGACGAACACTAAATCTAAATCAATATTAGAAAATATGTACACTTAGATACATTGTACTTACTTTACCAGCGATGAGATAACTATAAAGTTCTATTTACTGTTTTGAAATCACAGAGAGAGAGAGAGAGAGAGAGAGAGAGAGAGAGAGAGAGGGGCGAATTCATCCAAATCTAGTTTGGAACTCTTTTGTACGTTGATGAATTTCCGAAGCCTTTTCCTCAACATCTCGTAATAGAAATAAACTACAAATTTCATCAAAATGGTTACGATTCTTTTGAGCATTTTGTAATGGAAATAATCATTTTTAAATTTTTACGTAAACATTAATCATAGCAAATAATCGTTAAAGAAATGCGTGACTTTTATAGACCTACTGGCTGATGTGCAACTTCCCAAAAGGCTTTAGTGGATACATCCAGCAGCAAAACTATTAGGGAATTGAAGAGTAAAACGTTCACTGCAAGGCTGTTGTATTTCCACAGGCCTGGTGAAAAAAAAGAAGCCTAAATGATATCATATTTTCCCTTAATATATGAATATTTTTCTATCTGGATCTCTATTTTGCTGGAAATTGTCGGAAGGACTCGAGTGACCTTTCCTGCTGCTGTTAATATGATTTAGGGGGAGACGGAGCGCGAGCTTGTCTGACTACTTAGCTTCCTCATCGGTATTATTTCCGTTTGCCTGAATTAATGAGGTGTTTAATTGTAAATTCCCCAACCTCATTATCATACCTGGCGAGCGCTGCATCCTCTCGCTAGTTCCGAGGCCTGGGGAGGAAGGGGAGGACCCACGATATAGGAGACTTGGGTTTGGGGGAAGGGGTACGGCGGGGGGGTGGAGTGGTGAGAGGAGGTTCGGCTCATGAGGGAGAGAGGAGGGAGTGAGGAAACGAGGAGAAACTGGGGAGCGGGAAACTAAGATGGCGGCCACCAGGAGGTAGAGGAAGTTATCTGTAACGCAACTCATGGATACAGTCCTTCTGCCAAGGACTGTATATATGCACGATGACATGAACGGGAACTAATCATAAAATGACTTTTGCATTTTGTTACACACACACACATTGAATTAATTTCTGTGACTTCGTTCCCTTCTCTTTTTACACACATAAACAGTATTCATATATATATATATATATATATATATATATATATATGTATGTATAAATAGTATATATCATAAAAACTACAACGTATAAGTGTCAATCTAAAAGAGAATCAGAATCGGATTTCCCTCTACGAACCCGTATATATAAGCTCTAGTACATACGTACAATATATATAATATATATATATATATATATATAATATATATATATATATCATATATATATATATATATATATATATATACGTGTCTATATATACACAATGTGTAAAACAGTAATAAATAGTAGCAAATGAATAAAAAATTCAAGTTTCTTCTAACAATCCTTATAAGAAAAAGAAAACTGCTGGAAGCTGGAAGCACTACAGCATATGAACTCTATATACATACACAACACCCGATACAAAACACACTATATATATATTATATATATATATATATATATATATATATATATATTATATTATACACGCATACATTATATAACATAATATATACGCAGAATATGTAAAACAGTAATAGAAAATTAATGAAAAATCAAATTTCGTCCAACATTCGTTATATGAAAGGAAACCACCGGAATCCCAACAGCGAGACAACGCCTATAATTTTCAGGCCAGATGAACAGGACTTTTGTCGAGTACTGCGAACAGTCATAGAAAATCCCCTGGGATGAAAGAATGTTTTGGCACAAGACCAGAGTCTGGGTTTATCGAGGCCACACGAAGATAAAGAAAACGGAGAGAGAGAGAGAGAGAGAGAGAGAGAGAGAGAGAGAGAGAGAGAGAGGCCAAAATATTTGGGTTTTAGGCAGTAATGAAATGTGGATACATACACCGTAGACTTTGTTCGTATAAGGTTCCCGTTGTAATGTTCATCTACGATATTGTTGGCTGGACCAATTTATTTTTCAACAAGGCACTTAGTGAACAGCAAGTGTTGAAAAATATTTTTTTAATAATGAAGAATTATACATTATACATGAATTTTACGATGAACAAATCATTCTCGTATTACAAACTTGAGTCATCCTTACCAGTAGCATGTGTGAACTGTAATATCAAGTGAAGAGAGAGAGAGAGAGAGAGAGAGAGAGAGAGATGAGAGAGAGAGACGATGAGAGAGAGAGAGAGAGAGAGAGAGAAGAGTTTTAAAAACGGAACAACATCAAGTTTTCCCCTTAAAACAGCCGTCCGAATACGGGGGAGATAGAAATAATACATTAGCAGGACGGTCTTTAAAGGGGAGACATTTACATGGCAAAGGCACAGCTAAGCTCGACTCCCATTTAGAGCCAAACATGTGTTGACTATACAGTAAGTGTTTCTTTCTATTATACACACACACACACACACACACACACACACACACACACAACACACATATATATATATATATATATAATAATATTATATAGTATTATATATATTATTAATTAAGCGAATACCACAAAAGAATATAATAGGCAGAAATTCGTAGCCGAGCGCTTTCGTCCTTTAATATGACATTGTGGAGGTATATATATATAATATATATATATATATATATATATATATATATATATATATATATATTATTATATACTTTCTATATATATATATATATATTTATATATATTATTCTATATTATATATATATATATCTATTATATCTTTTATATATATATATAGATATATATCTTATATATATATATATATATTCTATATATATATATATATATATTATATAACTGACTCTTAAACAATCAATATGGGTTGGCTCCGAGGAAAAAAAAACTGCCACATTTAAAAATGTCTAGTTTTATGAAGCCATTTATCAACCTCTGGATACACGGCTCATAAATCTTGCAACTTTAATATGAATATTTTTGTGCGGAATAAATGATGATCAGATAGAACATGGAGGTCATGCCTCTTATACCAATCCTGGAAAAGCACAAAGGCAATTAGGACCCAGTGGCACAAAAGCCAGTCCATTAAAATGCAAAGATCCATTCGACAGTGACAGGAGGCAGCCCTGATGAATACAGCGACATAATGCCATAAACTAAACCTGTGATGATCAAGAGACTTCCCACCGTAATTATAGCCTATTACCTATCCCAAAGGACAATGCACCATCAAGTCGAACCAGCAGAGCATATTTTGCAGTCGACTACAAACCTCCTCCTGAAGAAGGATCTGCATGACGGCAGGACCCGAATTCTAAAAGCAGAAGAATCGTCTCGAAACAGAGATCACACAATCGTCATAGAAGCTGTGACGTCATACCGAAGCATTCACGGAATACAGAGTCCGTAAAAGATGTTGGCGGAGTTCATTGTTTTGACGAGGCAGTGACGCGTCGCCTCGTATTATTCAATAACAAAAGCTTTCGAGAATAGAAATATTCGCCAATTATATCCACTGTGTCAGTCATTGTAAAGGCATATCATACGCACAACTTTAAAACAAGGAGATCATGCCACGAGGCATTTAAGAGGAACATGAAAAAGATGGCCTTTCAAATCAAAGTTTATCCCGAATACAGAAAGGGCTCGCAAAACAAATCTTCAAGAAGAAATATTCACTTCCACATATTTGTTCAACTGTGCTGTGCTGTCTCAGTTGAAATTGACGTATTGACACGATTGACTGACAAGATTTAAAATATGTGTTGATTTAGAATATACGTTTACAAAGTAAGCGTTATGTATTTATAATGAATCTACAATGATGTTTTACTTGTGATATTACGTACTACAGCAAAAGCTTCGAAGGAAGTCCGTCGTATGTGAGGATTGCAGCCCTCGCGTTTGTGCAATGTGTCAATGGATAGTGACACGGTAATCAAATGAGTGCACAGACGGAAATGTTTAACGGGTTTTGGAAATTGTAGTTGATACTGAAAACGGTTCACATTCTCAAATAGCATTGATCTTGGAGGAGAGGATCTGGACCAAGTTATATTCTATTATATTTTACGATTAAAAGATAAATATATTGACAGAGATAATAAAAGAGTGTAGAAACGGTTTAAAAACCATGAGAATCACATATATAAAAAAACATTGCATTTTTTCTACTGAGCGGAAGTACGCATTTAAGGAGCGCTCTCAATACACCGTTATGTAAATTTAGAGGAAACAGGACTATTGAGTCTGCTTCAAAAGGAAATATTAACACAGGGTAAATAAACTGCGTAGGGAGAAATCTTCGAATAACGAATAGGGTCTTCAGAAAAGAAAGTTACGGAACAAATAAGTCATAATATTCACTGCAATCTGTTACGAGATGTTCTTGATGAAAAATACATAAGAGACTATTATAAGGCGAGTCTATGTCAAACCAACGCTCTGCGGAAAAAAAGGAAGACACCAAACCGGAAGCGAACAGAAACAAAATTCACGGAAAAAAAGATCACATAACCTAGGATGTGAGTTGCCCAGTATTTGTCACTGCATCGGCAATAGTTTCACATGCTGTGTGTCGTCGGTCAAAGTTGTCGTTCACGAATCAGCTACCGGCAGCCGAATAGGTGCAGGAATACCGTCAAACACAAAGCCATTTTAGTATTACTAAGAGTATGCTTCTCTAAAGTGTTAATCAGTAGTTTAGTATGTATCTGCACATACACACAAACACAGATAACCACGCTGAATTGACCCCCTCTATAACGACCGAGGAAAATGACTTTGCCCTCAAAAACGAATGTTGGTAAATTAGTGCAAATGTCTTCAGAAGACACGAAGACCTTCACTTCATTAGAATTACTGGGGTATGAAAGGGACGTCACTGGCTATTCATAAATCTACACAAGTGAAATACATTTTCACAAATAATAGAAAAATTATCATATACCCATAATAAATAAATATATATATCTAATATATATATATATATATATATATATATATATATATATATCGAATCAATATATAATATCTCGAATTAATGTAATTTTTAAACAATTCCAGGTCACCTCCCATCCAAGGAAAATAAAATACACACATACAACACATATATATAGCATTAAATACACACACACACACACACACACACACACACAACACACACATATATATATATATATATATATATATATATATATATATATATATATTCACTGAGTATTTACCAATAAATTGAAGTAGATGGCACCAGAAAGCTACAGCCTTCTACTTTATCAGAGAGTTTATTGTCCCACCAAGACGCAGGTATCCATTGACAGCTGTGTGGACTCAAGTGCAGTGGAAAAACTCATGAGATATATATGTATATATATATATATATATATATATATATATATATATATATATATATATATATATATATATATATATATATATATATATATTATATATATATATGTGTGTGTGTGTGTGTGTGTATTATATATATATATATATATATATATATATATATATATATATATATATATATATATATATATATATATATACATATATATATATATATATATATATATATATATATTTATATATATATATATATATATATATATATATATATATATATATATATATATATATAGCTATAAAATGAATCGTCTGCGTTTACTCGCCTCGCACTGCGTCATTCTCTTTACCCCTGTCAAGAAGGAGAGAGGTTCAAGCGCTTTAAGCCAACTGTTTCTTATCTGATTTAAAAACCCAGACACCGAAGTCTGCAAGGCTTTAGTTACGACTTAGACGAGACAGGGAACCTTTTGAGAGAGCTTTACTCAAAACTAACGAGACGGGAGGGGAACAAACTTAATAATGTGATGTGTATACCGATTAGAGAGCAACAATTGTAGAAAAAAAAAGAGTAGAAAATAGTCTCCCTACCATTTAGAAGAGGAAATGGCCTCCGGCTGTTAGCGTTAAGAGTAAAACACAAAACAGATGAAGGCTGCGGCCGTGTGAGGGCTTAAGTGGAATTTGGAAATGAGTTGAATAAAAGCAACGATTAAGAGACCAATGGCGTATGAAAAAGACAACTGTAAGTAAAATTCGTAGCAATTAATTTAATTCCAGCAAAAAAACATTCCATTTCAAGTATGGATAAAAAACCACTTGACTCTTAGCGTGAACAATAGACGAAGTGAAGTTACGAGACATTATAGACATCATGACTATAAAAATGGATTTTAGATATCTCTTAGCATAGATTAAATGGGAGATGTGCAAAGACCATTTCATACGCTAAATGAGGATCCACATACTATAAATCATTAAGCAACATACACATCCTAGCTAAGAGAAGTAACATAGAAAAAATCTGTTTTCATGTTTGTATGTACGTATGCATTTCCATTGTGACATTCCTTTTAACGCCACCCGTTTCGGTTGAATGTGACACTTATATATACTATATATATATATATATATATATATCTATATATACTATATATATATTTATATATATATATATATATATATACACACACTATATTACTTTATATATATATAGATACATATAACAATATATAAACCTATATAATAAAACCTTTAATTATATAATATATTAATTATAGTATATAATATTATTATATATTATATATATATATCTAAATATTAATATATATGAATTCTGGATGCGCAACACACTTTTTTATATAGAGCAGAGGCATGCACATGTAGGAGCCAGTGGAATGTGGGCCACTTCCCCCTGAAAGCACTCTGGAGTGAATCCACCCAGGGCATAAACCCCGAAATCTCCCAAGTTGCGAGGCTGAAAATTGAACCTGGACTCGGCATTCGTCAGCTTCCAACGCTGTCCACTAGAACGGTGGGAGCATTTAGGATTAAGATTTACAGACCAAATGGATGTTCGTCTGTAAACTAAAAATAGTCTGGAAGAGTTTGAACATTTCATTCAGTGCAATACAACGTAATCTGACTCTACTGCGTAAACAGTCATAGGAAACAGAATTTCTCAGCCAACGTCACATAAGCATCTGAACCGAATACCCCTACGTCTAATATAATAGCATTTAATCATAAATTATTTAGTTATACCACTCGCCTCCAATGGTTTACAGGATTTACTGCTTGTCTTACAGACAAAACCCTGATAGTCTTGAACAAGGCCACTGGGGAAGAGGTTAACTAGGTCTCATTGATCACTGGTTATCTTGCGAGAAAAAAACAAAAACAAAAAACATCGTAATGAAAATCACAAATGGAATCTTCGGCGATATAAGTTTCAGATTGCCACATTTTGGTCTTTGGCAAACATGAACCATAACAGGCAGCTACATGTTGGTATGTACAAAACGAGATTGGATACATACAAGCAAGGGGCTTTGTGTCAAAGGGACTGGAAGTTTTCATTCACATTCTTAAGATCGAGTTCGAAAAAGTAAAACATAACAAATCGCTGGTAAATTTTACTTTAGCGACGAAAAGTAGTATTGCTTAAGCTCAATAAACTTAATGTCATGAGATTACTAAATCACAACAAAGAAGATGTGTAAGCATGTCTCCAGTCAACGAAATCCAAAAGTCTCTCAAACTGGGAGCGCAGTTTACAAGAATTTGTTGCCAAAGTGCTGTGATATAAACATAACAATACAGACCATCATCTGTTAGTGGAAAACTGAAAAAAACTTTATACCCAAACTATTTAATATGTAACCACAAATGCAATAAAAGCATTTGAACAGTGAAAATTATGGGACGCCCTTTCTGAGGTGATCCTCTAAAATGATACCTGTGAGTGGAAGATGTCATGAACCCGAATAACCTCTGGTGACCGAGAAGGTGATGGACTTTCTCAAAAGAATAAATATTCAGGCAAGAACCTATTTGCAAATAACTTCCAAGAAACGCAAATTCATATATTGACGATCATGTGGCTTCGATAATAACCACTTAATGTGCACAGTCAAATAAAGGCCTCAGGGAAAATGAGCGTAAATAAACGAAGCCAAACAGAAATTCTGGTTTTGCAATGTCAAAAGATGTCACATACTGAACACTCGTCATCTTTCAGCATATGATCCCAAGAAAGGCAAATTTTAATAAGTCTGCTATATATCCATTATGAACAGGAGTCTCAAGTTCCACATAAAGTTAAGTCTTCAAAAATCTGATCAATCAAGTAACCTTAAATAACTTATTGGCATTTCTGGTTTTCACAAGGAAGATTTTTCAAGAATTTATGAGAGTGGAAACTTGCCTGCATTTCCAGCTACAATATGTTCTTACGATTTACACATTTTATAACTTTTGCAAATAAAATTTACTGGCTGGAACGTCTGCTAACACTTTGACATGCCTGCAAAATGATGTATCTCATTAAGAATGACTTAGTAAATTTTCGTCAAAACTAATATTAAGGACGAGACCCTAACATGAAAACAATCACTGTTAGGATTTCTTAGGAACAAATCTCTTTCTTATGTGTGAAACATTTCCTAGCAAAATGTACCGAAGTAAAACTTTTCAGTGATGAAATGAATGGGATTGATGCATAAAAAAATCAACTGTAAGTGATAATCGTACATGACCTGTCAGCTTGAATTGGAAATTGTTCCCAACCAAACAGAAAACCAGGTGAAGCATGAACACTCAGTGCCTCACTTGTGCTCTGCCTAATTGTAAGCGAACAAAAAAAAATAATGATCCATAAGTCACAGAATTCGGATTTGGAAACTTTTCCATTTGTCTGCTCTTCAACTTCTCATAGATTTCCATATTCACCTCCTTACTTCGAATACAGTAGAACTTTCTCCTCAGTCAGCAAATGGCTGTGTTCTATCCTGATTAAACTTTAGAATAAACTGCCGTCAGTAATCTTACGAGTACACTTTAACATTTTCAAATAGTATTCATAGATACACTTTTGAAGAATAATTCTGTAGCGGCTTTTGCATTTTGATTTTAAATCGGATTCATTTACATTTAGCAGGATTCAAAACATCTACCAATCTTCCAAGCGCACCAGCGACAGACGGGTTTTTTTCTCAGACACCACAAATATTGTCAGACGTCAGATTTTATGCAATCTGGAATGCCTCTCAATCTTCCTTACCAAAAGGTCACATCACATTTCTGATTCCATATTCAGCCTTCACAATCTTTTGAAACAAATAACAATACGGCAATAGTATTCTCCAGTGTGTGATTATATTGCTCATCTTTTGAATCTGGAGATATAAATCCTCTTTACAGCCTTGGCGATGTTCATCAGAAAATACAAGTCATAGCATAATTTCGCGTCCTTCGCATTGCAAACCTGACAGCATTACTGGAGCCCTCAACAGTCAAGGTCTGCCTCTGGTTTTGTCGTCTTCATAATATGTGCCCGGTTTCATTTCCATGTTCAGATATACTCGTAAAATTCCCCCTCTCTTATTTTTCAAAATGCACATAAAACATTTTTATGCATTAATCAGGGGTATTTTACAATCCTTTTAGAGCAGTTTCATTTGGCAGTTCAAGTACCCCATTCTATGGGGTGACAGGACCGCCGAGCTTGAATTTTACAGGATCGAAATATTTATCACATACTATACTTTCACATTTAATAGAAATGAGCCTAAGGTTTTGTTTTGCCTCATTCCAAGCACAGGGGTTTCTGGACGCTGGTTTGCATTTCATTCCTTATTTTTTCCAGGTTTTGAATTACTAGCTACAATGATTCTCTTACATTCACAATAAATACCAGATGTATTTTCCGTTGTGCAGGAAAGCCTTTCAGACCTTTGCTGTCATGTCGCAATGCATTACTTCTCTTTTCGACAACTTCTGTGGCCTTCCAATGTGAGATGCAAGTATCTTTGCTCCTTGAACGAGACGTGCAAAAACTTTACCTTTCAGTCTTCACCCTTCATGTAAGGTAATAATCTTTAGTTCCTAAAAATAAATGTTCGAATTAATCGTTTCTTTACAACAAAATTTGTCTACATAAAACATGTTCGAATTAATTTCTATTAGAAAATTCATCTCTGTCTTTGTAGACCATATTTGAATTAAATTTATTTCTGTGTTCAATAAATTATTTTCTTCACAAAACATGTTCGAATTAATTGTTTCCGTGCAACAAACTTTGTCTACATGAAACATGTGCGAGTTCGTTTCTTTTGTGAAAATTCATTTTAGTATCTATAAAACATATTTGAATCAATTTTTTTTCCTGCGTTCAGTAAATTCTTCTCTTCACAAAACATGTTTGAATGTATTATTGACTACATGATAATGCATAAAAGATGTAAATCGCATTCCAATGTTTTCAATATACGTCACGATGCAGCCAGACTGCATTTTTTCGTCTTCCAACACGGAAAATAAATTGTCCGATATCGCCGTCTTTAAATGTGCCACATTTTCATTCCTAGGCTTCAGGAACGTTATGGATTTATGCCCACAACAATCAAACAACATTGAAGTGTTGCAGCTGAATAACAAAATTTCATTATCCTGGTCTTCACATTGCAATGAGGACTCATTCGTTACCCCTTTCTTCAGGCAGTCCAGTTTTCATGTAGCTTAGATTGTACGTGACATGGCATGACATGAGCAGCTCTGAAGGGTCGGGGTTGATTTCACAGGTTCTGACCTTCTCCAAATTAATTTCCCGGGTTTCCTCGCTTTGGACTCAGACTCACTCTCCAGATGTCCTCACAATGAACGCATATTTCCTCTTCTCGTAAATACCGGTGTTCGTAACTCTCAAGATATTTGTCACAGGTATCTAGCAATTTGCACAATCCTTATCGCCTCCGCTGAACAAGTTTACGTAAAGGTGATAAGGCAGGAATGACTGACTTGAGAGGAATGAATAGTTTTCCTCGCGCCCTCCCCGAGGAAACTCCATTATCCATATCATATCAGCCTCACATGGCAGAGATTTCCAAAAGAGACTCTCACTTCACAGAATGTATGATGGAAATTTCCATAGTACTTCTGAGATTTGTATGATAAGTACTCATGCACGGGGGTACATATGTTCATTTATCGAAATAGTCAAACACTGCTGAATGGAGACATAGACGGTGATGTTCTTGCATGGCGCAATATCAATTGTTCACAAGAATTAATTCCTATCCCGTCGCAATTAACAAAGAACCAGTTTACTTATAAAAAATTATCAGTTCATGAACTACTCTGATAACGTACACTTCTCAATTACGTAAACACAACGCATACTTATATTCATACAGGCATTCACACTTTACATTAACCTGGTTTCAGATACGCAAGCACAGTCTTCCCTAGGAAGACTGTGCCAACTATACAGCAGCGATAGATAACCTGAAACTGAAGAAACCCAAAATTATCCTTAATCATTAATCTTCGACGTCTATGTCCACCACATATTTACAACCAAACAGTGGCAACCTGCATCCCTTATTAGTGTAAAATCCCTTAAATAGCAATGAAATGTAAAAACCAAGATTCTACCTCACAACTTCAGTTCTTCTCTGGCAAACATATATTTCTAGACTAAATACGTCATTGAATCACATCAGCAAGGATATAGACGAGGATCACTGAGATTTCAGATCGTTAAATGATGCGTCTCTCACATTCTTCTATCATAATATGACGCCAGCGGAATATTAACGACCCCTTGCATTAGTAAAAAGCACCATAATCTTTGGCTACCTACTGTATACACCCAGCTCACCCAGCTCCAATAAATCTCTGACCAGCTGCAGAAGGAAGAGGGACTTCATAATTATTGCTGCTCCAATACGTGTATGCCAATGAGAGAGAGAGAGAGAGAGAGAGAGAGAGAGAGAGAGAATGTGCTAAGCAAAAGCAAACGTCCAAAATCTCTTGTGCCTAGCAGGGGCAGGGGGGAGATAGGGGGATTTGGGGGGAAGGGGGCAGCTCGGAAGAATCGTCCAGCGTCTGGCAGCGGCACAAAAGAGCTCACATGTACACACACACCTTGACAGTCGTAATCAATAAAGGCGGGCGAAGCATGCCAGTACAGAGGAAGATTAACTTCCCCATCCCCCTTTCCTCTTCTACTCCATCCTTCCTCACGTACACATTCATACTCATTTAGACATTCACGAGAATCCAGCGTTCACTAAGCACGGGGTTATTCCAAAGGGAACCTGCCTAGATTTCTTGTCCACCTAAAGTGGTTTTAAAGTATTGATTCACTCTGGCCGGGTGCTTGGGCTAACTCCAGGGGCAGACCCCGATCCCCCTCCGCCCCCACCCCTCAAACCTTCTACTACCTCTAACTCCACCTCTATCTCCACCAGAAACCTCATGTGCCACCACTACTAGTCTTCTGTCTCTACGAGAGAGAGAGAGAGAGAGAGAGAGAGAGAGAGAGAGAGAGAGAGAGACGCCCCCTATAAATAATAACATGTCTTGGACATATATTTTTTTTACTTATTAGACACACGTTGCCTTATTCCTTGACTTCCACATTCAATAGCGGCCTCCCACCCGAGAGAATCAGGACAGCCTATAGCACGAGTTTCGTCGTCATTACAGCACTCGGCCCATCCAGGAGTAAGTCTAATCCATAGCAGCCGCCAACTAACACAGCGTAAACGGGAAAGTGGGTTAAGAGGAAACTGATATAATAGGCAGATACAATCTACTGCTACACGACGTTAAATGCGGCAATGAATATCCCACCCAATAGGGAAACACGGCTTAAAACCTCGCATAAACTCCGCCTCTGTCAACCCGAACGTCTGTTTTCACGTTCCGTTGCAGAGTTTCAAAGGCCCATCTGCCCGGCGCGTTGGTTTATATACGCTCACCGTTGCAAGCTCTGTCTTAGGTTAATGAAGTATATATTATGTCCCATACGAAACTGCATTATACATTTATGGCTCTCATTAGGGTACCTCGAATTTACACCCCTTTTAGGAATTTCGAATAACTTTAGAACCAGAAATCAGCTCACAGGAGAAAAGTGACAATTTCACAATATCTCTATTGTTAACAAAACCGTGCAGACTAAGATATCTTCTCATGTCTTCGCTACCCCCCACCCCCATCTCTCTCTCTCTCCTCTCTCTCTCTCTCATCTCTCTCTCTCTCTCTCTCTCTGATCAGGTAAACTTACCTCGTATATTTGCCTTTAGGCCGGATAAGATTGTTTATTGGCTATCTTGTGCCTCTGTGGCAATAAATAGAGGGTTGCCTTCCATATTTCTGGATTTAGTGTAGAGATACCATAAGGTAATGCAATGTATGCATAAAGCGACACGCGCATTCAATATGGCTTGAAAGAACACTTAAGGAATATGTACAATATATGAGCAGTTGTATATGTATAAGTTATAATATTTACTAGTATACTGACGAATAAGCTACAGCATGGTAGCAAGAGCGTGATATCAAATTTGGATCCTTATACGAGTGTATGGTATCGGAGAGAAGCAGTTGTGAACGAT
>NC_061108.1:36862172-36879672 GCF_015104395.2 Macrobrachium nipponense
TTTTTAGAGCATAAATTGCAGTTGAACGTAAGCAAGTATAATAAAGACATTTACCACTTACAAACGAAAGTTCTACTACAGTGACAACCAAATTAGAAAGAAACGTTGTGCACACCTCTGCGTTCGAATCACTAAAAATCTGAAAAAAATAAAATAAAAACACGCAGAAGCATATTTTATACTATATTAATTGTATAATTTTACCTTGGTATCTTACCAACCTTCAATTAAATTAGGTCCAAATGATTGTTTTTGTTTGAAACTTGATATGGGAACCTAATCCACTTTAAGCAACGGCCTTCAACGCTTGCTGGTACCGAAATACCATAGGGTGAATATAAAGTCTTCATCACATCTCAGGTAGGTACTTTCAGATATATACTCTACGGTAGTTTTGAAGATTATGCTCTGTTCAGCAATGGTGCTAAGAGGAGATATTCTTCGACCATAACTGGGATCGAGGGAAGCAGAACTTTAATCAGGACTGAGATGAGAAATGTATTCGTATGATCCTCAACAAATTATACAAATAACTCTGTTCAGCACCTCGGAAGAGAGAAGTAAAGCTATGATCAGTACTGGGATGGGTGTAACATGACGGGTTGGGGGGTTGTGTGAGAGAAGCCATTCTATGCTTAACACTGGGGATGAGAGAGGTAAAGCACTGAAGAGGAAAAAGGTAATACTAAGTTCAGTAGCAGTATGAGAAAATTCTTTAAATGTTCATCACTGATAAGAGATGCAATTCTCTTCTTATCGGTGGGGATGGGAGAGGTAAAGCCGTGTTCAGCACTGGGGTTGAGAGAGTTAAGGTTATTGCAGAAGAAGGGATGAGAGAATAAAAGTACTAGGATGAGAGTAGTATTCATATCACCATCTTTAAGGATAAAAAAATTCATTCTATACTCAGCATTGAAGATGAGAAGAATAGGAATAAATTCAGCACTAAGATAGAGATAAGCAATGCCATGTTCAATAGTGGGATGAGAGAAATATTTTTATGAACATCATTGAAATTAGATTTTATTTTATACTCAGCACTATCAATGAGAGAGATAAACCTTTGTTTAACACTGGGAACGAGAGAATTTATTATGTGATTAGCACTGTGCTACGAGATGGCAGTAACGGTCAGGTTTGGCAATGTGAGATGTAATGCTGATAATACAAAAAATAAATATCAATTCGTTCTTTAAGTGAAACGCGATGCTTCTGTCAGGTTTTTCATAAACTGTGCAAATGCCCAGTTCTGTAAATAATGAGAGCAAAACTAAGGCCAATTCTGGGTCTACAGATGTATGAGATCAGAGGTTCACGATTTCATCAGTTCTGGAGAAATGGAACGTAATGCCAAGATAAGTTTCTGGACATAAAATCTAATATCGGACTGTACGTAGTAAGTAAAGGCACTGTTAGTTCTGCAGATGTATGAAGTAACTGTTATCATTCTGGGCAGTGGGGAGAAATGGTATGGTTATTTTCTTCCAGATATGATACTGAGCTTGGTGAAAAATGAAGCTACAATTACTTCATAGATGGGAATGTGGAAAAGAGGGTCACTTCTCTGGATGTGGGATATAACACTTTTCTTGGGGGACGCGCTGTTACTGCTATAGAGAGTATTGTAGATGTGGGAAGGAATACTGAGGTCATACTTTTTATGCCTGTTCCTAAAGATAGTTTGATAGAAGCTTTGAATTTCCATCCTGAAGAACTCCTTCATGAACCTGCCCTTTCAACAGCCTTCCAAACATCTGAGACAGAGGTTACTGTAACGGCGTTTTACTAAGGTTAGACCTATTGTGTCTTCCATCAGTATCTATCTCCCATGGCCTGGAGCTGGTGTGAAAAGCAGTCCAGAGATCTTGAGTGGATGTGATAAGAAATGATATGCTACGTTCTAATGACTTCATCGAGGAAGGTTCTAGGAAATTAAGAAGTAATATGAAGGTAGATGGGTTGGTACGAAAAGTAACACTCTGAGCAGTTTTAGTGCTGTGAAAATGAATGTAATAATCACTTCTGGAACTGTGAGAAGGAAAGTAACGGTAGGTTTTGGAGAAAGGACGCTTAAAACCAACTATGGGAATCTGGGAGGTAATAGAAGAAGATTAGTTCTGTGTATTCAGGTAGTTTCAAGGTCAGTTCTGGAAGATGAGAAGCAACACAAACATCAGTTCCTTTGATCTGAGAAGTAACAATGTGGTCAGTCATAGAAAAGTGAGAAGAAATGGTGCGCTACATTCCAAAAATGTTGAAAGTAACTGCGATGTTCAAAATATAGAACTTACAGGTTTGGGGACGTGAGAAGTAGTTCTATAATTGCATCTGGGGATGATTTAGAAGTTCTGGAGTGAGTAAGTAGATGATAAAAGTACTTCAAGAATAGCTGAGTCACTTTTTGTATCATGTCTGAAGAAACATCAAAGTTTATACTACATCATTGGCACAAATACTTAAGTCATATTTATAAGCAAACAACGCCTCCCATACAGCGATATATATCATATCTATATATATATATATATATATATATATATATATATATATATAGATACATACATACATACACACACACATCACACACACACACATATACTATATATATATATATATATATATACATATATACACACACACACACACACACACACACACACACACATATATATATATATATATATAATATATATATATATACATATATATACGCATATATATATGTATGTATGTATATATTGTAGCCGACCTTACTTTTGATGACGTGACTTTGTGTTCTCCCTTGTATTCGAGGCTTCAACTATCCAAGACGTAGCAATTCTAATACGACTCCACAGTGGTCAGTAATACTTAATTTCTATGATGGCATGTCACTGCATAAAGGTCAATGAATCAGCGATTCCTAGTCAGCGTTTTTGCTAAGTGGTGTTGGGTGTAGGACGGATGGACAAGGATTAAAACGAAGCTGTATTACGCGTCATGCCAGAGAATGAGTAAAATAAATGTCTGGCGATTGGTCCCAGCCGCCCCCGCCTCTGACGTCACTAGTCTTCATAATTGTCTGAATCCGTTCACTCGACTTCTTCTCTTTTTCCAAAGCGCGACCAAAAGTCAGATAAACAGACTCTCTCTCTCTCTCTCTCTCTCTCTCTCTCTCTCTCTCTCTCTTTCATTGCTGATACATCTATTCAAACCCAAATAAAACGGAGATTAAAGCCACAATTATCTAAGAAGTCTGGGACGAAATCGTAAATGTATGCTCAATGCTACTTCAGCTATGTACCGTACTTACTAGGGTCTCTGTTTAGAAATGCAGTATTAATGAAGTTTAAAGGGCAAAATCTGTTCTGAATAAACAAACAAATCAAAAAAATAAGGTATTAAGATTTTTTTTAGATTACTTTGCTCGCAGTGAAAATACAAATCAGAATATCTGAAATAAAAAAAATCCTCAAAAGTCGTTCCTATAAGCTAAACTGCTCAAGGTTATGTTTCATTAATAACAGTTTTGCAAATAGCTGTCTACTGACGTCAAAGACAATTTTCGGAAAAGCGTGAATATTCCAGCTACCCTCATCGACCGCCATTCGAAAAACAATAGTAAACGATCGTCGTAAAGTGGGAGTATTTCTAGGATTCACGGAGGGCGTCCACATCAAATTTCGTTATACCTCGACAATGAAAAACTGCCGATTCTTTGACAATAAAAATATCAATCGATCTTTGTAACGTTACCCTCTGCTTGTGTGTGTGTGTGTGTGTGTGTGTGTCTCACATTCAGAAGATATCTCCTTCGTTACCTACATAGCGCAATGGTAACTGGGGCAATCTGTAGAAGAACAGGAGAGAGATTCTGGGAAACCTCCTCCCAGGCTGCCCCTGTGTCAGGGCTGTGCGCCCTCACCTCAAGGCGAAAGTCTTCGTCAGCGCATCATCAGATGACCTACTTTCGCCGAAATTTCTCATGGCTCTGGAAGAGGAGCGGCAAGAGTGGGGGGTGGGGGGTGGGGGACTCTCTCCATGCGTTGGACCATTTTCGCAAATTTCTTTTTGTTCTTACCGTATGTATTTGGGTGCCTGTGATGAATCTAAATTCTTACGATGTGTTTATCTATGAAATTTGCATTACGTTGTATCTTACCTGTTTTAATTGCATAAGAATTAAAGAGTTGTATGAGAGAGAGAGAGAGAGAGAGAGAGAGAGAGAGAGAGAGAGAGAGAGAGAGAGAGAGAGGTGGGGGGTGGGGGGGGCAGAGATTTTCCAATCAAAGAAGTTTCTCATTGACAACCGTTATTACGTAGCAATTTCCGACAAATATCGACAGGCAACAAAAGTCTCATACACTGAGTAGAATGGAATCGGATTTGAACCTCGAGGAATTGCGAGGCAATAATAGCCTGACATGCCACGTGAGCCAATAAATCAGCCGCCAAGGACAAGGGGATTTTATAATGCAAAAATGAAAGAAATACTTCTTAATCACGTGCATCTGATGGGATGTTCGTTACATACGAACATTACTTGTATTAGAAAACAAATATGGGAAAGCCCAGGCGTTAAAGAAGAGTTAATTATCAGCATAACTGAAAATTTCATTGATAAAATATCGGTTTCATTCAGTAACGACCTTCATGAAAACAAGAATACTGCAAACATGTCAGTCGTGAAATGCATGTTGCAAAAGTGTTTTTCTTTCGTTTCTAGAGATATGACCCCCAAATTAAAAGAATTAGAGGGAAAGACAAGAAGCTACCCTAGGAAAGCCGAAACGTAACCTCACGCAGGGGTAAGGTTATTTCTGACCCGAGGTAAACAACCAAAGTTAATCTGTAAACGAATGAAGGCCAAAACGACACAACCTTTCAAGTTGAATTCCACTTTCAAAGGCAAAACACAATATGCGTTCACTTCCGCGACTTAATCGGGAAGCCTACAGGCCCTGCCCTTCCGGTAGGTGGCTCATCCAGCCGTCATTCGTTTCGTAACTTTTCGTTTTGCCGACTAACCGTCGACCTCAAGGGTAGGAAACCGTTTCATTTTGGGTGTCATTTGACGATCACCCCGCTGATGAAAAAGGAATAAAAACAAGCAGCAATAACATACAGAACGATATATCCAGTACCAGTGAATTTTACTGGAAGTCTTATTAACTTACTATGACCTGCAGCCCATTTATTTATAGCATGATGACAACGGTAATGCTGGATAATTAAAATCTGGGTGCTGTTACGTCAGCATGTCGACGTTGTGTGGCACCCTTGGGATAATGGAAATTCGTGCCGTCACTTATAAAGAAATAGCCAAAAGCTTCATACTGCTATATAGGAAGGACCACTTCTTAGGTGAAAAGCTATATATTTAATTTGAATACACTAATCGTAGTAAAACTAAGTCATTTCCCAAACTATAAAGATATGCAAAAACCACTAGGGTCAGATGTCTACTGATTATGGAAGCAATAACGCTTGACCACCAACAATTAATCCATACACTTTAAACTGTTCGGAAAATCTGGAAATCTAAAGAAGTAAAGAAGTAAAACAGTTATCTGATTGAAATAATTGTTAAAACTGACGGGGCCTTTGTGACCATTAACAATCTTAATAGAAATACTGTTGTTTCCCTTCAGGGGAACAATATGGTCTGAATAATAGTTCCCCTTTATCTTTTTGGTCGAATGCACCTCAATCTACACTCTGAATCCTCAAAACAGCAGTAAGGCTTCATTCATACTTGATTTTGGTTATCTTACAATCAAAACATCCGTATTTCATGGTAAACATAACCTAATTTGCTGATGCATAAAAATGACAGCCAAAGCAAGGTATGGATTTTATCCCATGACTGTCACTGAAGGCTGAGGCATCATTTTCACTGAGAAATACAATTTACACGGAAGATGGCATCTAGTATATTACCAACTGCTGCAGAAGACAGTGTTGTTAAATAAAGTGGCAAGAGAGCTAATGGGCAAGTGCAACAGTGAAGAAGAGGACGTGACCTAAAGGAATGAAAACACGACCTCGTTGACTCATAACCTCGGGAAATTTGCAGTAAAACGAAAGCTTTCAAACCCCCTGAATGAGTACTGACAATGCTTCAAGAAAAACCATTTTTACTCCAAAAGCAACTTGAACTGGTTTCTCAGAGCAATAATATCCCATTCAATAACTTCCTTAGAAATATGCAAGAGGCGACGTTCCCCTGGGTTATGAGTCATGCCATCTTACTGAGAGGTAATATTATTAAGAGTTTGCAATGAAAGCTCCTCTGAACCCTTAACTACAAAGCCTACAGACGCAGATACTCGTGACGTATTTGTTCCTATCAACTGAATGCAAATGATTCTTCCCAATCGTCAACTTTATGCAACTTAGGCCTTCAACTGAGCAGCGGTAAAACAATGGGGTTTCATTACGATGGACAAAGGAATTTTAGCCAGATACATATGAGTAAATTAAGATAAAAATGCTGTAAGATAAAACCTTACAGAAAAAAATGAAAATCTAATTAAGATTAAAAAATAATGCTTAAACCCAGTATACAGTCATAAATGATACGGTTTGCATTTCAAAAGCTTAGAAGCTAAGGATCAATGCATCATTTACTGCTTTCATGTATGTTTATAGTGGCAAGATCAAAGAGACAAAAAAAAGTTTTAAAAAATTCCCGTAACTATATGTTCAGAAACTTACACAAATAAAATCTCAATAAGCATGTTCAATAGCGTACGTAGTAACAGGAACTTCCCCAAGCCGTATATGATGATATAATAGTTTTCTTTCCCATATACATTCTTTGCAAAAACAAAAACACTACTTTGAACGCTGTGCATTACTTTCAGTTTCAAAGGAACGATTATCCGTAAATAAAAATATTTCACGACGTCATTATAACTTGATTTATTCGGTTGTCACTCATAGGTTGGACATAAACATTTCAAAAATATACCGTAAATAACAGGACAAACATTTTACGAATTATGCGAAACGTAGTTTGAAATGGATATGAATAAACAAAGATAAACAATATTTATAAAATCGAAGCCATGTGTGAAAGCCTGGTAAATGATCGTAGGAACTATGGTACCTTTCAAGCAATTAGTAACACGGAGGGGCTGCGAATAACCCACAGCCGAGAGAAATATCTCGGAGACCTTACCGTCGCCACCGGCTCAGAGCAGCAGCATCGCTTTGCGTAAAAGGATATGGAAATTCTATGATGAACTTAGTATACTTCCTAATGATGTTGTCGTCGGAGAGAATGAAGAGGGAAGTGGGGCCCTTAACCCCAGGCTGTTGGGGTGGGCCCTTCTTGCCACCCATGGCCCCGTAGGTGGGCGTTGGGCGTCCGAGACGGCACAACCCGTCACCCGAGCCTCCAGCCGACGCCCGGGCCTCCGCCGCCGCTGCTAACCTGCAGGAAGAAGAAGAACATCTTTATGTATGGGCGCTTGGAGGGAAATCTGATGGCAGCATAAACGTTTAGCCTATGATATGCCTGAGGTAAGAGGCCAAAGCTTTTAAATATAGTATTGCAATAAATTGAAACTTATGGGAACCACATATCGCAAAAGATGTTATGAAAAGTGATAATTCATGAGCAATGGTAACCTACATCACATGTAAAAAAATACATATACGAATGCTTTGTTTTCACAAACCACATTTCTTGCAAATTGTATAAAAAATAAAAATGCAAATATACGATAGTATTTCTCTAAATAAATCACAATCCTTGAAAACTGTAAAAAAATATAAAAAAATAAATATACGATTTATTTATTTAAACAAATCACAGTTCAGTAAAATGGTATATCAAATAACTTAGAATAACAAAGAATAATAGTTAAGAATGGCGTAGTAACACATATTATTCCTATGCTGACGTAAGTCCTTCCCAGTCACATAAACGTATCGGCTAATTTATATCTCGAAAGGGATATAAATCAGTTGAAGTCATAATTATAATAATACATCAGAATAAATTAAAATAAAATAACATTGTACAGTAAACATAATTACACATTTGCAGCAATACACTTATAAATATACAAGATCACACACACATATTTTACGTATATATTATATATATAATATATATATATATATATATATATATATATATATATATATATATATATATATATAATATATATGTATATATATTTATATATATATAATGTTATATATATATTATATATATATATATATATATATATATATATATATATATATCTATATATATATACATACATTATATATATGTGTATGGGTTCACGTTTCTTAGGGAAATATGCGAGCATTATCTAGAGAAAACACGGCCAACCATGTCTGAAAATAATAATTTTTGATCTCATTATTATTCTTAAAATATATCTTAATTATATATGTGGCTCTTACATCTCCCGGAATATTACAATTAATTAAGTCTCTCCTTCATTTTCGTGTCACAGCTTAGGAAAAGGAACATTCAGAATTTTCCAAGTAAGAGATGATCCCTACTATCGACAAATGAGTTCAAAACCAAATCATTTCAAGCAAAACTTCCTAGTCTTTAGTCTGACAGCCGAAACGGCACTACGCTCTTGTAATCCAACGCTGATATTTTAAGGTTAACAATGACGAGATGCCAGGTATTATTCAATGAATAGAAGTATCAGTGAATATCCAGCCGAGTACCCTTTAATCTTCCAAGAACATAATTCCATTGCAAGCAGGTTATTAAAATATCTGAAGAATGATCCATTAAGGGTCCACAGCCACCGTCTCATATAACAAGAGCTTAGCACCTTCTAATTACCATATTCACTTCCTATCAATAATTCTTAGAACGTAAAATTTCGTTGGAATACTTAATACACAATCCACTTTCAGAAATCATATGATTTCTAAGAATACCTTATAAACGTGTCATTTACAACGCAGAATCCGAACGGGTAATATACGGAAGTAATCCGGGAATAATAAAGAAAAAGAGCTTTCCAATGGGATTTTGAAGTTTACTGCTTTAGAAGTTTTCGTATGAGGATTATCAATTCAGCGCCTGAAGCCGTCGTATTTTCATTCCAGATTTGACAAATAAAACACACAAGAGGAGGATGTCTTTTCAAGTAAAGCATACATTATTTATACATATATATACATATGCATATATATATACATACTATATATATATATATATATATATATATATATATATATATATATATATATATATATACACACTCACACACACACACACACACACACACATATATATATATATATATATATATATATATATATATATGGGTGTGTGTGAGTGTATGCGTGTATGTATATATACGTATACATGCATATATATACATATATATACGTATATATATAAATATATATATATATATATATATATATATATATATATATATATATATATATATATATATATATATATATATGCAAACTCGCAGTTTTTCATAAAAGCAAATATACAGTCACAAGTTGCACCACTTGTCAACAATATTCCATACAACAATAAAAAAAGTGAGAGAGAGAGAGAGAGAAAGAGAAAAAAATTCTAGAATGCATCTAAAAGACCAGAATGTTTCAAGCCATTCTGAAGATGAGTGCAAGTTGTGCGTCTGCAAGACCGGCAGAGAAATCCTGTGAGGAGGAAGCGACACTTAAGCTACAAAGAGGGAAAAGAGAGTAACGCGAAAGGAAAGTAGAAGAAAGAACCAGTCAAGTAGATGCTAAAAACTTATGCAGGGAACGTCACCCCTTCATCAGCGCCTGCAAATACTCCAACACATCAGCGGCCGTAATATCCTTTTATCAGCGGCTGCAATATCTGGGCAATATCAAACCCCTCTGTCCCCTCCCTAATACCAGGCCACTGCACCCCCCTCACCCCCTCCCGCCACCCCTCCTCTGACACAGCTCACTCCTCACATACCATCCTCAGCTCCCTCCCGACTGACTCGCTCCCTCCCCACCTCTCTCTCTCTCTCTCTCTCTCTCTCTCTCTCTCTCTCTACTCTCTCTCTCCCCGGCCATTCCCGATTCTCCAAGAACCCGGCTCTCTCATCTCCTCTAAAACCCAAAACTTGCACATCGGGCAAGACATAAATAGTGAGATCGTAAACACTGGGTCTATGCATTCTTCCCCCAGTATTCCTGCTCCAGAAAAGGGAGCAAAGGCAAAAGTACGTATACGATATTTGTACGTGTACTCATGTGCGGTGATTCACTGCGTGAGTATGCGTGCATTTGAGCATGTATGTAAGTATGTAAGTATGTATATATATATATATATATATATATATATATATATATATATATATATATATATATATATATATATATATATATATTTGTGTTTGTGTGTGTGTGTCGCTTTCGCTCGGACAAAGTGGATCCCAAGAAAATAGAATAAATAATCATTGCCATATTCACAAATTCAATAATCAAATCGTGGATGAACCCCAAGCAGACAATTTCCAGAGCATTGGCCTCTTCATACTAGCCAGAAAGATCGCCAGCATCCCGTGAAACTCCATACACACACTGCGCCACTCACATTGAGACAAAGAAATACTACAGGAGTGGTTGGAACTAGAACAGTCTCCATAGTCAACCAAAATTATTTTTTATTAAATGGTGAGACTGAAAAATAAATTATTTCCTTTGTCGTTTTATTACTTCTGATTTAATCTAATTTGATTAAATATATTTAACATACCTACACGGGAGAATTTGAGAAAATTCGAATATGAAAGACATTTACATCCGTTTTCAGTCACGATATTCACAAAAATAAATTCTCGAAAAATAAAGAAAACGAGAGAGAGAGAGAGAAGAGAGAGAGAGAGAGAGAGAAGAGAGAGAGAGAGAGATTATTTGAAAGCAAGAAAACCCTCAAGAAGCATTACAGTCACACAATTAACGTCAAAACAAGATCGACAAGAATCGCAATTTTACATTGTTAGCTTCCAATTATTATTGATGAAGTAGCTGATTATTTTTTCGTTTCCTCTCGCCATTCATTGAAAGGCAAGCACAGTATTTTTTCGTTTTATAAGAAAGATCATCTAAGTTTGGTCTTCATAAATCGAGGTAACCGGAATACATAGTTAAATACGGGTAGCGTTTACCGTAGAGTTGTATCGACTATCCGAATCTGCCTGTTATTTCATTCCAAATTGGTTATTTTTCTTTATGTATATTAACGCCTATGAACATATGTATGATACTTCTAAATTTTCTGTAATAATATAATTTACTTTCCATACTGAATGATGTAAGGAAATCCGACTAACTGTGAACTCAGTTTTCCACGGAAAAAAGAATTAGAAAATTGTTTGCCGTTTTTAAACGACACTATAACATCATGGACAACCTTTTATTCTAGTGTAGACCAGATTCCAAACCATCGGTTACAACCCGTCTTTGTCCCGTCAAATTGAATTCCGTCACAAAACACAAGGAGAGAGAGAGAGAGAGAGAGAGAGAGAGAAGAGAGAGAGAGAGAACTGATCACCAAAAACAATTTTAGATATGCATTTCAAAAAAGCATCGTATTTTAGGATATTATGCATGCAGACGGTTAATGTCATTGTTCCTATTTTTCTGTCGTTGCAATAGTGCTCTCTGTGTGAAGAGACTTTCTCTCTTTATTTCTTACAACGATAGCACTTCACTTAAGGCAATTCGGGGAGCGAATGTTCTTGTCTAATTTTTACACAAGATCCTGTGCCACTATATTTGCGCGGGTATTAATTTAGAACTTACTCTAAAAGCATGTAGCGCAAGACTTTCTAGTCGAGTACTCACATAAAACCAGAGGCCAGCTTTTCATGTTCAGTATGATAAAGTTTGCATTCAAAGAATTAGATGTTTTGTTGAGTTTTTAAACCATGATAAAGTTAGCATTTTCAGAATTAGATGTTTCGTTGAGTTTTTAAACTATGATAAAGTTAGCATTTTCAGAATTAGATGTTTCGTTGAGTTTTTAAACTATGATAAAGTTAGCATTTTCAGAATTAGATGTTTCGTTGAGTTTTTAAACCATGATAAAGTTAGCATTTTCAGAATTAGATGTTTCGTTTAGTTTTTAAACTATGATAAAGTTAGCATTTTCAGAATTAGATGTTTCGTTGAGTTTTTAAACTATGATAAAGTTAGCATTTTCAGAATTAGATGTTTCGTTGAGTTTTTAAACCATGATAAAGTTAGCATTTTCAGAATTAGATGTTTCGTTTAGTTTTTAAACTATGATAAAGTTAGCATTTTCAGAATTAGATGTTTCGTTGAGTTTTTAAACTATGATAAAGATAGCATTCAAAGAATTAGACGTTTCGTAGTTTTTAAACTATGATAAAGTTAGCATTTTCAGAATTAGATGTTTCGTAGAGTTTTTAAACCATGATAAAGTTAGCATTCAAAGAATTAGACGTTTCATAGAATTTTAAAACTATGATAAAGTTAGCATTTTCAGATTTAGATGTTTCGTTGAGTTTTTAAACCATGGTAAAGTTAGCATTTTCAGAATTAGATGTTTCGTTGAGTTTTTAAACTATAATAAAGTTAGCATTCAAAGAAATAGATGTTTCGTTGAGTTTTTAAACTAAGATAAAGTTAGCATTCAAAGAATTAGACGTTTCGTAGAGTTTTTAAACTATGATAAAGTTAGCATTCAAAGAATTAGACGTTTCGTAGAGTTTTTAAACTATGATAAAGTTAGCATTTTCAGAATTAGATGTTTCGTTGAGATTTTAAACTATGATAAAGTTAGCATTTTCAGAATTAGAGGTTTCGTAGAGTTTTTAAACTATGATAAAGTTAGCATTCAAAAAATTAGACGTTTCGTAGAGTTTTTAAACTATGATAAAGTTAGCATTTCTAGAATTAGACGTTTCGTTGAGTTTTTAAACTATTTACTATTTCAAAAATGTTTTTGATTTTCAAATATTTCGAACGTAACAAGAGTATAAATTCAGCCCCGCCCCCGTCCCCCGCCCGTCATTTAAATCCCTTCCCAGCCTGTCATTTTCCTAAGTCCGAAATATGTATTACAAACTTCTACACACATTTAGAGAGAGAGAGAGAGAGAGAGAGAGAGAGAGAGAGAGAGAGAGAGAGAGAGAGAGAGCAATCTCTATAAGAATATTCACTTCTCCGTTCCCCCCCCACTTTTTTTTTGAGTCGATCGCCAGAGATTTCCAACTGGCCACCTGACGTTTTCCATCGGCAAAGGAATCGACAAGAATTCCAAAAAAGTTTCTTTCGAATCACGTGAGAAATCAACAGGTTGCAGTTCCTATGGCTAAGAACGAAAACAAAATTACATATCAATCAATACGGCGCGTTCGGGGAACTCTAACAACTCCCTGATAAAGAACTCCGTTAGCAATTATTTCTCTCTGTTAAGGATTCAATTAGTATCAGCCAATAAGGAATTCCTGTCCTTTGGATAATAGAACAAATAATGATTAATAATTTGGTAGGTAATTTATCTATGATCAACACATTTCTTAGGCATATCCGCATGCCAAAGTAAAAGATGGTAAGTCTTTGTATGTACTGCGCGCGCGCGAGTGTGTGTGTGTGCATGAGAGAGAGAGAGAGAGAGAGAGAGAGAGAGAGAGAGAGAGAGAGAGAGAGAGAGAGAGAGATGCAGGCAAGCAAGCATAGAAACAGACACGGAGAAGTCTGATGGATTTTGACAGAAACCAGCCGGCAATGGAGGTCTATCAAATACCTGTGCACGTCACCCAACTCCCACACATCAATCATAGGTATCGAGAGCATTCTCTTCTCCTCCTCGCCATGATAATTATAGACATCTCTCAATGTTATTACTCTCTCTTCTGATGCGACAGTTTGTGCTCGCTTTCCAAGTGACGTTCCCTTGTCTTCCATGATTTGTTTTAACTGTCTCTGCTGAAGCAGATGTCTTTTTAAGAACCGTTTGTTCTGCACTTGCAACTTTCCTTACTAGTGAGTCATGAATTTATTTATTTTACACAACTGGCAAAAAAATGACCTTTTAGTTAACATGGTATTGCAAATTTCTACTTGACACTTTGGAATAAAATCTAAGTTCACTGCTTATTTTTGGGTTTTGGGGCAACTCTCTTGAACTCTGAATTGCTGCCATGACTGATGTAAATTCGAATGCAGTCGAGGATAGATAGTTTCTTGTATGCATTCTGACTTAAAGATTTTAGGGGAAAACATAACGAAATATATCAGCACATACAGAAGTTAAGAATGCATTCCGTTCAAATTACATCAACAAGCTTAGCCCAAAGACCAGGAAGCAACAATCACTCAGCAATAATCACATGTCTCAGGCGATTCGAAATTTGAAGTGCAAAGGTTGATTAGAAATACTGACGAGGAACAACTGCTTTGTATTTATGAATTATTTGCAAGCCACAATCTATCTCTTTTCGCCGATTCTAAGTACTTAATTTGCAGGTGAACCCCTAGGTCGTAATAAATGTTATCAAGCTGAATTTAAAGGTACTGCAGGGGTTTTACCTGTGATGGTTTAGAAGTAATTGCTTTTCACGATTTGCGGTAAATGAACATTCAAGGTAAAAGAATTTAGATAAAAATAAACTAGTAAAAGTTGAAGAAAACGACAAGTGGTCGGGAAACCCGAGAAGCCAAAGGATCAAGTTCATGACAAAAGTCATTTTATTTATGAAGAGGAACTTCAAGAGCTGAGCAATAAAAGCGTTCCTGATATTTACACAGCCTTTCTTGAGCTTCTGCGGCCTATAATCTATTTGGAATATTCACCCTGGCTTTGACTGTGCGCTGTTTTCATTTGCACATTTCGTTTTCATTTTCCAGTAAGATTAGGATACACAGGGTGAAAATCAAGTGGCATGAAGATTGTAAATACAAGAAAGAAAGAAAGAAAGAAAGAAAGATTCGTTTTCTCCTTTTCCTTTTCTTTCTGGCACTGCATCGTTCAAACACGTTCACAAAGCCAAGTCTTTTCATTCTCAAATAGTGCTGTTACGTTCTATGTGTTGCGTCAGCTTTATCGGAGGTATTTACCAATCTCTCTGAGTTTGACGTCACCATTCCAGTTACAAACACTTACACATATGTGTATGTAAGTTTGTATGTATATATGTAGTATGTATGTAGTACGAGTACATATATATATATATATGATATATATATATATATATACATATATATATGGTTTATATATATATATATATATATATAGATATATATATATATATATATAGTGTGTGTGTCTGTGTGTCTGTGTGTGTGTGTGTGTGTGTGCGTGTAAGTACGAGCATAATATCCTTGAGGAGGGTTCTTACGACGGATGACTAACATAGGATTACTTCAGCGGCAAAAAAAAAACTCCTGAAGGGTAGAGTGAAACACAGTTGCATTCCGGTAGGTAATCAATAAAAGAATAATAAAGAATACAGCCACCCTATATTTCTAGGTACCAGCAATGAACAAATAGGTGCGGGAGGCAGAATAAAGACGGAGCAGGATAAAAGGAAAAGAATGGATTCAGGTCGAAAGAACCGAAGAAAAATAACAATTACGTAAGCAATAACTGTCGGTTGCGCTTTTGGTTCCACTCACGACAAAAACCATTTCATTTTTGGTTTTGTACCGCCATAAAGGAAAAAAGAACTGCGCACGTTCTTGTGCGAAAGAAAGATGTGACACACTTGCACGGAGAACATTTTCACAGAGTGTGTGTTTTACTGAATCCAAAACAGGACCCTCTGTTGTTTCATTTTTTTATCAGGCTACTATGAAACACCATTCACATCAAAGGCCACAAAGTAATCGTTTCCCTTTTCCTAAAAAAAAATAATGGGTTTGAATCGTTCATTGGCATATGACCCTAAGCGCTTTTATGTAAATGCAAGCTGAAAAGGGCACTCATTTAATACTTACATATACACACATAATGAACAGAAACACACACACACACACACACACATATATATATATATATATATATATATGTGTGTATATATATATGCATATATATATATATATATATATATATATATATATATATATATATATATATATAATAACTACATAAATCATATATATAGATACCACACACACACACACACACACACACACACACACACACACACACACACACACACATATATATATATATATATATATATATATATATATATATATATATATATATATATATATATATATATATATGCATATTTCTATATGTATCTGCACAAATTGTATTATTATTATTATTATTATTATTATTATTATTATTATTATTATTATTATTATTATTATTATTATTATTATTATTATTTTATTATTATTCCACAGGAGACTCTTTAATTAAGGTTCAAGCGAAATTATATATATATATATATATAGATACAACACACACACACACACACACACACACACACACACATATATATATATATATATATATATATATATATATATTAGTATATATATATATCAATTTGTATAAGCACGAACTGTATAAGCATCACTATTTATTATTATTATTATTATTATTATTATTATTATTATTATTATTATTATTATTATTATTATTAGTTATTATTATTATTATTATTATTGATTATTATTATTATTAATTATTATTATTATTATTCCGCAGGAGGCGAATTAATAAAGTTGAAGCGAAAATAGACAGCAGCTAGCTAAATAGTATTGCCAGTGTGTCGAATATATACTGATGAAAACATGGGACTGGCTCCTGATACTGTACAATAAAGAGTACATCTTTTGAATACATAATTAACTTGGGATAATAGATCTTAACCATCTCTCTTTCCTTCTTTATCTTTCCAGCAAGAGTTCTTTCGATGGCCACCAAAACTGAATAACTCCATTAAGAGATTCCTCCTCTATTCCTTTTAACTTCACACGACAATTTTAGCACTAACACAATAAAGCAAACGCATATGATTGCGTGGTGCTGACGCCACTAGAACTTATTTCTCCCATCAGTACTTCCAACATTAGTTTTACACAAGCATCTAGTCTCGTCATTCTGGTCTTACTCGTGCCTCAGTAACACAGAATTCAACCATTTACACTACAAAGAACAAGTCTCAGTCCTTTCTACTCATCTCCGAAGGCGTTTCGGTGCATACACATGTTCTAACGAGTTCTTTCCATTTAGTGAATTAAAACATATGCAAAGGAGAGAACACTAATCATTAACAAATGAGGGAAATGAGTGCATCTCTCCCAACAAGGGTATTACAGCTCTTACACTCAAACATTGCTCAAGGCAATTCGCAAGGCTTACATAGCAACGACTACACATACAGTAGTACCTGACAATGAGCAACCACCCTCATACACGGTGTGCTACACACGGACCATGGGTGTATATGTACGCAATGGATGCATATGCAGTTACACTCAGCTAGCTTTTGAATATTTATTTGACTGACGGACCAGAATGAAAGTTATCCATTCCACTGCCAGA